>NC_062195.1:445000-707500 GCF_912470025.1 Vespa velutina
TAAAACATTTCATTTACAATATTCTTTGTTGTACTTTTAGTGATATAGTGTTATCGTGGATAAAACGCATATTATATAATGAAGTAAATATTGTGTTATACGATTAATGTGTCTATCGGAGATCTATTATGCATTAAACGTCAATCGAAAAAAACATGTTTATTCAAGGCAAATTTACTTTTATTTGATTATATTAGTATGTTGTGTTTTGTTTAGATATGATGAGATAATGTATTTTATCACATTACATTATAATACTCCTTTATAAACATAAGTTTATGTATATGTATGTGTATATGTTATGTATATATATATATATATATATATGTATATGTATATGTATATGTATATATTATCATACACATATATGTATATTAAGAAATTTCTTTAATTTGTATTAAATAATAACTAATTAAGTTCCAGATATGGAGTGGATAAGTGCCAGGAGATTGCACCAAGTCTGAAAGACGCCATTGGTATTGAAAAACTATTGTATTTGTGTTATCAAACTGTTTGCCTTGGTACTTAACCTAGGAGAAAAACATGTCACAGTTAAATATAAGTACAGGAAAAAAAGGGAGGGGTGTTGCCAGTACCTCAGCTTCATCTGTATCGGCGTTAAGCAGTTCGACTGATTTAGCAAGCCTATTTGAATGCCCTGTTTGTTTTGACTATGTGCTACCACCCATCTTGCAGTGTCAAAGTGGACACCTCGTTTGTAGTAACTGTCGACCAAAACTTACCTGTTGCCCTACTTGTAGAGGCCCATTAGGTATGTAAAATATATATCCCTGTTATATACATGATTGCAAATGTTCAATCTATTATCTAACATAATATGGAATTACCAGGCTTTAATCTTATCTTGTCTTTTGTTTTCTTATCTAAGGAGAATAAGATTGCATTAAACCTTTGAAAATATTTTTCATATTATTTCACAAATATTTAGTTATAAGTGGAGAAACATAAGAACGTTAATTAAGAATAACTGAGAGACAAATTGACAATATCTATGTCAAAGACTTTTTATATTTATTTATTGTGTATCATTTATCGTATTGGTTTTCTTTTAAATTAGGTAATATTCGCAATCTGGCTATGGAAAAGGTAGCTAGTAATGTAATGTTTCCTTGCAAATACTCTATTAGTGGGTGCACAGTGTCTTTGGTGCATACCGAAAAGCCAGATCACGAGGATGCGTGTGAATTCCGTCCATATAGTTGTCCTTGCCCAGGTGCATCGTGTAAGTGGCAGGGATCTCTTGAACAAGTGATGCCACATCTTGTTACGAGTCATAAAAGCATTACTACTCTTCAAGGTAAGCTTTAAAAAGATTCTCACGCCTACGATTAAATGTACATAAACGTATGAATTGCCTTTCTTTTTTTTTTTTTTCTTTGATAGGAGAAGACATAGTTTTTCTGGCAACTGATATTAATCTTCCCGGAGCTGTGGATTGGGTAATGATGCAATCTTGTTATGGTCATCATTTCATGTTGGTACTTGAGAAGCAAGAAAAATATGACGGGCATCAACAATTTTTTGCGATCGTTCAATTGATTGGTTCGAGAAAGCAAGCAGAAAATTTTGCTTACAGGTAAACACTTCATTTTCATTCTTTTTTTTTTTTTCTTTTTTATATAATTTTAAATCGATACAATCATTATATGTCGTTATGTGAATGATTTTCAATAGGCTAGAACTAAATGGACATAAGAGACGCCTTACGTGGGAAGCTATGCCACGTTCTATACATGAAGGTGTCTCGTCTGCTATTTTAAATTCAGATTGCCTTGTATTTGACACATCTGTTGCTAATTTTTTTGCGGATAATGGAAATCTAGGAATTAATGTTACAATTTCTATGGCATGAGGAAAGCCAGAAAAAACAGTTTAAAACCATTCAGACATATCGTGCAGTCTTTAAATTACACTCCTAAACTGACACGAAAGATTGCCTGGTATGCATACATAATTTCTTTCATGTTACCACAGATGAATATTAGCAATATAGATGTTAGAAAATATTGAAAATGGATTGACAAAGTGCTACATTCACACACTTGTTTACAGAATATCCGTTTACATAGAAGCTTTAAAGTATACTTGTATGTGATATTAATAATACATGTGAATATAAGATAAACAACTATTTGGTTGAAGCAGCTAAAAAAAGCCAATTTATAGAAAGTACCTGACATTCATTACACGATGCTTTCTCTTAGTCATTTCTTATCAAATTTTTATTTATATAATATTCCCTAGTGAATTTTATATTAATTTAAATGTTAAGAGCACTTCACGAATATCATCATTTAATACGATTTACCTAACAAACTTGTCTATATCTTTATATCTAATCCACTTAAACATATTTATCACGCCCCCCCCCCCCCCTCTCTCTCTCTCTCTCTCTCTCTCTCTCTCTCTCTCTGCATACATCACGTACTGCTAACGAAAAGTGACGTTAAATTCTTCCGAGATAATCGTTTGTTAGAACTTTAACAGATTTATTTTTCGCCTTTTGTATTATATTCAACCTTCAATCAATTTTCTTTCCAAAATTTTCAACTTTTTATAAACGTTATCTTGTATTACTTGAGACAATTGTATACATATATTTAGATTTTAGTGTATAAAAACATGCAAAAGTTCAGTCTCACAGGTATCATTTTATACGCTGTAAGTTAATTATAAAATTGTAAATTATACAATATTTTCGAACATGTGTATATTGTCCATGATATCAAGCAAGATAAATTCACAGGGAATGAATATCTTATTAAATGTATTATTTGCAGTTTAAAAGAGGAAAATGTAAAGTTTTGACAATTTCATATAATCAAATCATTTTATATGCAGACATTTTTCCTGAATGTTGTCATGCTTGACAAAAAACTCTGTGGTCATGAAGTGAACCTAGTACTGCATACAAAAACACGTGTTATACCACACGTATATGTATATATATGTACAAGTGTGTAGATATATATATATATGTATGTTTTATATTATTAATTATCGGGAGTCATATATAGTGTCGCGATTGATAAATTTTTGATTTCTATGCATCGTATGATTCACACCCTTACGGTAATGATAAGAAGGAAAACATTATAGCATGTACCAATTGAACGACAATATAAACATTGTTTGTTTCTTGGTACATAATTAAACTAAATAAATTAAAGAATAATGTGAAATCATAGTCAAAGTATAAGAATAAGTTTGGAAAAATCGATAAACATTTTTCATCGGAATAGATTTTGTAATTAGACATCGTAATAATATTTATTCTTTTTCATTTTCTTTATTATTATATTATATTGTAGTGTGATGATAACTTTTTTTTTTTGTCCTTTTTTAATTATATATAAAATTTATGGGAATCACATAAATCTCAATTTGATATATATATATATATATATATTAGTGTGATCAAATTAATGATTTGTTTGAATTAAACATCACATTATAGATAATTAGTTTTAATCAGTTTGCAAGAATGGATATTATGATAAATTGAGATTTCAAACGATAGGAATCTTTTTGTTTATAGAGATAATCCAGACTGAAATATGACTACAATGTAAATATTAGGATAAGTAAAATATAATCAACAATTATATATTTCTTTATTGTAATTTTGGTTTGCATCTTAAGTGGGTTCGATAAAATATTTCCTAATTTTGAAATTCTTTTAGATCTGTTTGATTAAACGTATGAAAAAAAAAAAAAAATTCTTATTAGAATAACAATTATTATTCATTGAAATTAATTATACATAATTTCATACTCTGTAATATAAGACGATTAAGCAGGAGAAATGTTCCCATTGCTCTATCTGATTGTGTGTGTGTGTGTGTGTGCGTGTGCGTGCGTGCGTGCGTGTGTGCGTAATTGTTATATATACATATATATATATATATAACAATTATAAATATTTAAATTGTAGGTAAAGAAAAAATGTTACTGTAAATAAAGTAAAACTTCTTATGTGATACAATAATTAATAATGTAAATTATGCTGGTACACATATCGACAGTTGAAAAACAATGCCTCTCACGTTCAGCTTTTATTGATTAAAAATTGATTTCAATCCAAAGAAGGCTCGAAAATTCTACGGATTGAAAGGAATGAGTTAATGAAAGAAAAATTGTATATACGAGGTAATATTTTTTAACGGTTGATATCTACGATATTGCAAAAAACGGGAACCAACTGCACATTATGTACACATACGAGATTACGTGCATATATGCTTATATGGTTATATTTACATTTATACATGTACGCATTAGATAAGCAGTTAATTTTAATAGAGATAAAGAGAAAATACACTTTTGGCGGTTATTCCCAAAATTGATATTGAACTTTCATGTTAATTGTTGCTCTGCCATTGTACATACAAGGAAATACTTATTTTACCTGTAATATTTCAAACAATCGAAAGTAAAAGTTCCGTAACATAGGATTGATATAAAACGTCTGTCAATGAATTATTGATCATTTTGGTAATAGCACAAATTGATATAAATATCATGTAAAATTATTAATTACACAATATTATTGATAAATATAAGCGTGACGAACGTAATTCCCTTTCGGTATGGATTAATAAACATGACGCATGTACAGAAACATAACTCGCGTTAAACAAAAATATATTATTAAGGGATATGTATATAAATTATTAAAATACGCTTTAGGGCTAATAAAATAGCGTTTAAATTCTTACTATATAATAATTTATTTTTTAGCAAACATTCTTTGCGAATTATAATAGTATCGTTCAGTGAAGGTATCGCAAAAGTTACACGTTCGATTTAATCTTTATTTAATTTGTTTTTTTTTCTTTTTCTTTTTGTTTTCCCTTCTTTTATTATTATTATTATTATTATTATCATTATTATTATTATTATTATCATTATCATTATTATTATTATTATTATTATTATTATTATTATTATTATTATGATTATGATTATTATTGTTATTTTTCTTTTTTTTCGTATACGCATTTTTCTTACTATCATTTGTGTGCAGTCTTAGCTATAAATGTATATTATTTAATTTTACTAAAAGTATCTGAAGCATTAATAGAACCTTCGGACATTTTAATATAATTTTTATTTAAGATCTTTTCTTTATTTACTCATTTACTTTTGACATACCTTTACTTTATAAGTTATTTAACACTCTAATGCCTTGGAATGTTAGAAATGTGTAATAATTTTTAAATACATGTACCTTCGCAAAATACGTTTATCATCGGTATTCCTTAATAGCGCAGTCCACTTTCCTCCTTCAAAGCGAATCGCTTTATTAAATTAGCGCGTAATTTCATCTCTCTTTTCTTTTTTCTTTTTTTTTTTTTTTTTTTTTTTCATTTGATTATAAATTTCAAATTGATTTCAACAATTAAAATAATCGGCTTTAAGTAAATGTAGAAAAGTTCATAGAAGGGAATAGAACGAATTAGTAACTATGATGCCTGTACAATATTTATTCATATCGAAAATATTGTATTAAATCAAACGTTGTAAGAGCGAACGTGGAACATTTAATAAGTTATATGAGAAATAATCGACGAATAAAACATTAAATACAGAATATGCCTTATTCTAAGATGTACAAGTTGGACAAATATGTCGGTTCTAATTACACCTTACAATTTGCCTGATTAGCTGGCAAACACTTCTTTTGTTCTTTGCTCCATTCTGAGCCGTTTCCGCAATACAATTTCACCGTATCTATTTCGTTACAAACATAAACGGATTGGCAGGACACAGGATCGGCGATATATACCTCGTTTACATCTCTGTAATCCTTGCAAATATCTGTGAGTAAGCATATGCCAGACTTATCGCATATATGTTCTATCGGATTGTAAGTATATCCTTCTTCGCATCTTTCGAGACGACCTTGCCCTTTACCGTTACACCTGTAGTACAAGTGGCAACGTTTCTCGTGTGGGATCAATGTGTTATTTGGGACATTCAGGCAGGTTGTAGGCATCGGAATCGGCGGCGTCTGCGTCGGTGGAGGTTGTGTCGGTGGCGTTTGCGTCGATGGAGTTACAGATCCGATACAACCGGCTCTTGACGGGTAATCGCAAACTTGTAAGATTTTGTTGAAGTGCAATCTTCGTGTTCTGTCCATGAGTGGGCATGTCATTTCAATCTTTTCCCCGGCTAAGCATTTGTAAAATTTTTCGCAATCATAATGTGCCAAATGCACCGTTCGATCTAGGGGGTCCTCATCTGGACAGGTCGTTGGAACCGGCAGTATTGGTGTGTCTCCAGGGTAATAGGCCGTAACCATGACAGCCGCAAACGCGACTATTATCGCAATCTCTCCTGTTTGAATATTCATATATTAGATCTAACTGAGCCCGTGATAAACTAATATTTCTATCTATTCTATGCTTCTCTATAGTATTGATAATAAAATAAGGAAATTTAAGTAACAGCAACTTGCCTTTCATGATGAAAAACGAACGTTGATTTACTTCTTCCTCTGTATTTGCTCTTGGTGCTTAATTAATCGTTAACTGGTAATATAAAGGGACAAAGCGACTTTTATAATCGTGTGCGAACCCTCTTATCATTTTTGATGTTTTATATCTTATATGTTCTTATCTAATCTGTCCGTAATTTTATCATTACAGACTTTAACATTTTTCTATGGGCCCAAAGGTTACAATTAGAATCTAAATATTGAACTAAAATAATTAATAGAAAATACGAACGGTAAATATGAACACTTCATCGATGTTATATCCCTTTACGTCTAAATTATTAATACGAAACTTTTTCTATTCTCATAATGAGTCCTTTTGTTTTACCCTATCTATTTCTGACGAACGTTTTATACATAAAACGTTCGCCAAGATATTTCATTTATTCTAATTTTTATAATTACGCACAGTTCATATCATATCGATTTATCTGTTCCCTTTTTCCAACTATTCGATTATTGTTGTTTTTTGTTTTTTTTTCTTTTTTTTTTTTTGTTTCATTTTTATTCCGCGTATTCGTATTATTATCATCGTGTGCACTTTGATAAACGAAGTTTGTCAAATTAATAAAAAAAAAATCTATTCTATTAAGGATATTAAACGAAAAAAAAGAGGAAAAGAGAAATTATGCAACTTTGAAAACGTACGAAGTCATGCGATCATCGAGAGCCATGTACTTTGACCACCATTAATGAATACGACAATAATTGATGAATCGTGCTAGCTACGTCATGTTCGTAGCGTAGAGTATGACGAATCACTTAAACTCGTTGGACAAAAGTTGATTTCAGAGATAACGTATATTGTTGATTCCATAAAAAATTCGATGAGTGGTAGTAACGCGTTCGAAGAAAACCTTCCATCGGATTAGTCGGCATAATAAGCAGGCATTTAAACATACATAAGAATTGATTGCAATATACAATATATAATAATAATTATATATATATATATATATATATATATATGATTTTGTATAAGAAGCTGAACGTGATCTAAAAAAAATCTAAGCATGTTATAGACCATAACGTTTTATGCAATGCTTTGTTGATTAAGGAAAAATTAAATTTTTCAGAGATAAAGAATTGGTTTCGTATATCGTAAATAACAATTTGTTTAAAATCTTTCGGATGTAAGATTTATCGAATTCCTGATAAATCGATCGATTTAGAGTGTTATTTGATCACCACGTGACACGCTTTTTTAAATTCCGCCTTATCATACCGAATATTATTCTCTTGACATATTGGGTTTATACAATTTCTGGAACAATTGATTTTCTTTTCAATATCGATCAATCAGAAATTCTACGAAATAATATCGGCTTCTTTAAAATCAGCTATTTTATCTCGGTTAAGACGAATTATTGTTCTCAAGTCTTTCGAAATGACGTTTATTTCGATTGCGTCGTATTCGAAAATAAAATACTTTTTATTGGTTTGTTGCCAGGTTATCGTTTGATATATTAGGCATTGTTATCGTTCAAAATGATATATCTCTTTAATCGATTTAATGGTAAAGTATCAATGATTTACAAATCGAAAATAATATACTTAGGACAATGAAATCATAATTAATAAATTTATAACGAACATTAACAATTTCGTTGTAAACAAAATATTTCTCTTCTATATATAATATTTATCGCATAAAATATGAAGAGATCGCTATTAGGATTAGTCCTAACTACATCGTATGTGTATGTGCGTGGGTGCGCGCGTAAAAAAGGGCAAAGCTTACGAAAGAAAAAGAAAAAGGTAGAAAGAAGAAAATTTGTGTTGTTCCATGATTACGAAAGGTATAAGATATTTGTAAATCGAATATCCATCGATAGTTTTCTTTGTGGTGTTACGCGTTTATAAAGATGAATGGATTTGAAGGTAATCTTGGAGACAAATCAACAATCAGGCAAAAATCAATTTCCTCCTTATCGATAAATCATCCTTTTTGAAACTTCTCAAGAGATGGGAAGGCCAACATACTCGAGATTGTTCCACCATAAGGAGACTTGGGTTAATCTTCCAGGGCAACTCTTCGAGTTGCGAGCTTATACCATAATCCTTGGATTTTGTCGATACTTTGACCGTGGCTGCCGCTAGAATGTACACCGAAAAGGGACGAACAAACAAAAAAAAAAAAAAAAAAAAAGGACAGATTGTAGTTGAAACTTAAGCCGTATCGTTCTTTCGGCTTCTCCTCCTTTTGCTAATCGAACTTTGACTTCATTATTTGATATTAATCAAGTTTTATCTTTAGAGCATAGAAACCAATTTTTCTCGTCTATTTGCTAAACTATCAGGAGAAATTAAATCATATTGAAATATCGTATTTCATAGGTGACTATTTAAGAACAAACTTTGAGAGCTTTTATTATCCTGTTGATGCAAGCCGCACGTGTATCAAAATCGGTGCTCGAAAATTGCGTTTGGATCGACGAACGCACGCACTCGTATGCGTTGTTGATTACTTATTAATGAGAGAATTCAAAACTGGACCATATGATTTTTCAATGATATATTTGAGTTTAATTTCATCTCTCAATAAGGGAAAGTAATATAACTCGGCAAGATTATATTTTTTTATTCCATCGTATTTTCACGTTTATTACTTTCGATGTATACGTAGAGTGCCCGGACGAAAAATTCACTCGAATTACACATCGAGTATAGCGCGAGCGGACGATTTAATCGACGATTAATTTGGAATGGAAACGAGGAAAACTGGTCCAAGCGGAAATTGAAAAAAATGAATGGCATCGGTTGGTATCTAACAACGTCTGCCAAGTTGTAAAGCCGATTCCTCCCTTTGTTCGCGAACCAGTCACGCAGAAAGAAACGTCGATATTTTACGTATGCGTATATATCGTATATAAGAAAATGTGGAATACCGTCTCTCCGTCTAGGATAAATAGCCTTTTAGTCGATCTTAAAATGATCGATAGGTAAAGTTAATGAAATTCTAGGTAGGAAAGGGGTTGGCGCGAGAAACTGTTAATGTATTACAAGTCCGTTCGAATTGTAAAGGGAACCTAGAAGAAGAAGAGGAGGAAGAAAGAGGAAAAAAAGAAACGTTATCTTTCCGGTGGGGAGCAGAACGGGGAACAGAACGGACAGCACAACAGAGACGTTGACAATTTCAAGAGAAAACTTCCCCGAAAGCGTAGCTATCTCAGCTCGTTACTTCACGTTTCCGGTGCGAAGGCGGTGCGACGCGGCAAGTTTAAGAAAGCTCGCGCCTCCCGTACTCTTGTACTCAACTTCCGCGATATAATTTTCTCTTGCTTTAACAGAACCCGGACCGTGCTTCACGAGTTTTGTCAGATAAAGTAGCCGAGATAACCGACTGGGAACGCGTACAAGACAATTCTTGGCAGTAGCCAAGTGCCCATTCCCTTTTCCTATCCTATTTCTTCCCTTTACCTTTTGACTATTTATTTAACGCATTTAACGCGTTATTCTATGTGTCCCGTTGAATATAAGCAAAGAGATAATTCTGTTAAATAGAAGCACGTGTATACATACATATATATATATATATATATATGTATGCATATAAGGGGCACTGAGAAACGTGCATCGTGATCGGCATTGTTAAAGCTAATTAACGAATACCTTACGATCAAACAAGGGCCGAGTTTCTCGCGGGAAAGCAAGAAAATTATGCCTTCGACGTAGCTGAAAGTAGTAAGGAGGGGTCTAAGTGGAACCGAGCAAACGAACGAACCTAAGAGAAAGAAATACGAGAATTCTCGCTCTCGATTCTTCTCGTAGATGCTAGATAACTTTTCTCGACTACGCTCCTATCTTCTTTCACGTTGATCCCGACGACGAATGGGGTCGAAGCCGAAGTTTTTCGAGTTCGAACAGGCAACTTGCTACCGAGCCCCGTAACCGTGGATTCCCTTTAGGTCTTCGCGAGAATTCAAAGTAACCGGACCTTTTTCATTCTGCGTTTTAATTAAACCCAGACGATACCAGGGAGCCCCTTGTTCTATTCGTTCAATGACCATTTCACTTCGTAACATGACATTCCCTTTTTTCTCTCAACGTTTGAAAAGAATTTCTTTCGAATTCGACATTTTAAATCGTTAACGCGTTAAACGTGGCTCGTATTATTTCAAATTCCTTGAAAAAAGAATTCTACAATCGTTTTAATTCGCCGATATAAAAGCTAATGATGAAAATTCTAATCCATCTCGAGGAGCTTCGTCGAGTTAAAGATACGTAGAAGAGGAGGAAAGAAGAAAAAAAATATACACGTATACGTATATAAAAATACTCTTTTCGTTTTCCGTTTTTTCTCTTTCCTATCTACCTATCTATCCGTCTATCTCTCTGTCTTTTCAACCTCGGTCGTTTTCTTTCTTCTTTTGGCCCTTCTCCTTAACCCGGAACGTCGAGAAGTGGCGGCTCGCTAAGTCCAGATGGAAGAAAAATATTATTCGCTTGAATCCTTTTATCGGAAGATCTATTTTTCAGAGTTAATATCCTTCGGTCGGAGGGTTGTGGGTGGGCTCCGAGACGTGAAAGATCGTGAAAAGTGTGGGAAAAGTGAGCGGGGTAGGAGATAGGGGTGGAATCGATGTGAGAGAAAGACATTGCCAAGAGTGCGGAAGAAACGTAATGTCTATCTCTTAGACGTAACCTTCTGTGTCTGTATCTCTCTCTCTCTCTCTCTCTCTCTCTCTCTCTCTGTGTGTGTGTATGTGTGTAGACGTGAGCTCGAACGCGCTCAAAGATTATAAGCAATTACGAGGATAAGTCGCTGAGTTTTCGTTTCATTGCTCCTAAGAACGATTAAACGATCAATCATGAACGTTTAAACAAACCTTCGTTTTTTATAAGCTGTATAAGAGAACGCGTTCGTATTTAACCGATTGTTATCCCTCGTGAAAGCTATTTTACAAATCAATAGTTAACTTTAATAGCGTTATCGATCACGTAATGTTCTTATAAAGAAATACACGTTGATGGGTAAAAGTCTTTAATTCGTTCGAATAATTAAACAATCGGAGTGATTCTTTGCGAAAAATTTCATCGAAAGGCGTGAATTAAATTAGTAAAACGATAAGAACGATGAGAGAGAGAGAAAGAGAGAGAGAGAGAGAGGGGGGGGGGGGTCGGGGGAAGGAAAGTATCAAGAGTGAGAAAGACGAGTAGAGGAGAAGAGAGAAGAGAAAAAGGTAAGGACTTTCAGATATTAAACTTTGGATGGTGTTATTCAACGCCTCTTTACTCGTCGGGGCAACGGCGAGTCTTGATACTTTTTCCCCTTGGCTTTATCCTGGCGCGTTTAAAAGTCAACGAAAAGGAAACGAAAGGGGAGAGATGAAAAAAAGATAGTAAAAGTGAGGAAAGTCCTTTTTTGCTGGTAGACATGAATATGTACCGACAACATCGGCCTTTGTCGCAAAGTCCATTGCCTACTTTTCCCTAATTTCTTCCTTTCGCGGTTTTCTTTTTTTTTTCTTTTGTTTATATAAATATTTATTTTTTTCCTTTATTCTTTTATTTCTTTCCTTTCATTTTCCCTCTTCTCTTTTTCTTCTTCTCGTCTGACGATTACTTTCTTCTGTCCCTTGGGAAGAAGGGACGAGGTTTCTGCTTCGAGGTATAACGAAAATCGGAATCCACCGTGTTACTTAAACCTGCACGTCTCTGGCGAGAAAAATAATAATAAAGGAAGGAAAAAAGAAAAAAACAGGTTCGCTGATTCATCCCGTTTCGTGAATTAAGAATTTGACGATCTCTGCCCTATCTCGCTAGCCTCTTCGACAAAAGTGAAAGAAAATTGATCAGAGAAAACAGCGGCTGTTTTGTCTCGGCTACGAGCTGTCGCAGTGCCAATGCCGAAAGCTTCCACGAGAAATCCGATAAAGTCCGACCAGTGACAATTCCCATGACCGTCTCTTGAATTTTCCATGTCAATGTTCTGCATTCTACAACCCCGGCCAGCCCTGAACTTGCCTCGCGAAAATAGTCATACGATGGATACGAGATATTTTTTTATTCTTTCTATTCCTCTCCCTCTGCTTTTTTTTTTTTTTTTTTCATTTTTATATATCTCTCTCTCCCTCTCTTTTTTTATCGTCAGTCATGGAATTTTCAGCATACACGGAGACCAACGATTTCCGGAAGAGCGCTCTCTAATAACGAGATTTCCTTTTGCTGAAACCAATAACACCGCGTCCTCTGACCTGTAATTAAAGTTTAATTAGAAATGCGGGTATATCGTCCCGCGCGTTCTACACAAACGATTCCAAAAGCGGCGTTCCTACTCATCCAGGAAACCTACTCCTAGTAGCACCCTTTTAGCGGTCTTCTGAGCGCCACCAAGATCCGATTTTCGTCTTCGTTTAATAGTCGCCTAAACGTGCAAATCTGTTCATATTACGTGGTACATGATCGTTAAAGCCTCGAGAGTACTTAACGCGTGGTATAAACTATAGTTTCTCCAAGTTGTTCCGCTAAGGACTTGAAACTGTGACGAAGAGGACGAGAGAGAGGGAGAGAGAGAGAGAGAGAGAGAGAGAAAGTGGGTGAGCTGGGCTGAGGAGAGTAGGGAGAGAGTGAGAACGAGCGCGGTAAAATCTTATCATCGATATCCTTCGGGATTTCAAGTGCCAGGTAAACAGACTCGTATTTGAGATTTCCCATGCGGGGTTGAGAGAGAGAGAGAGAGAGAGAGAGAGAGAGAGAGAGAGAGAGGGAGAGAGAAAGACGAAACGATAGCGAAAGAGAGCGAGAAAGGATAAGAGTTGACGACAAGGAGGAGAGAATATGTGTATATACGTTTGTACGAGAAAGAGAGAAAGCAGAGATGCTTGAGTGAATCGTATTCGTAGCCGGCTGAAAACGAATAAAACCAAACGAATGTCCCTCAAGAGTTCTTCGTTGGTAGAACTTTTGTTCGTAATGTTCAAAGTCCGAATCAAGCACGAAATTACATCCACCGCGTTTCTTGTTACTACTACTACTACTACTACTGCTACTTCTTCTTCTTCTTCTTCTTCTTCTTCGTCATCTCTCGTTCGATTCATTTGCTACAGATTAGCCGTCGACGTTATCCGCACACGATCCGAAGGATAACGAAATAATTTTGGCAATGTTTTCTTTGAAAATGTTCGTTTAAAGCGATGGTGGTTCTACGGGAAGTTAACGAATGAAACGAAACGTGTATACAACTGTGACTAATCTACCAACAGGTTATCGAACATACGCTCGCAAAATATCCGATTTGTTTCGAACGACGATACCATTGATTAAAAGCTCGACGCGTTCTCTCTCTGTCTCGCTCTCCCGCGTTAATTTTCACCGGAACTCGACTTGTATTTTTTAACAAGCAATATGGGAACCGTAATTCTGAAAAATTGCAGTCCATTTCCAGTCACGCATACCGCTGATTGAAAATAGATTGTTAACGAGTTTAATCGGTAAGCGAATTGTTGAATGTCGCTGCCACTAACTATCGAGTCACTTTTGTTTCATTTTTATTATTGATTATTGTTTTTATCGTAAAAAAAATCACTATTGTGTACGTTCGAGCGTGCAAACTATCTACACTTTTTTCCGTTCTTTTGTCTTTTTTTGTTCCCCTTCGCATCAGCATTCCGACGGTTCGTTCTGTCCAAATTAATGGGGTTAATCGGACAAAGTAAAGATCGGTTCGCATGTTTACCGAGTGCATTGAAAATAACATCGCGATTTATCCGAGTAAAGTCTTTTTAAGGTTAATCCATCGAATCGACGATAGTCTAACGGTATTAGGGAAAGTATTAACCTCGCAAATATGGTATCCCAGAGAATCAAATACGCGATGGCGCATCTTTCGCGAAAGCAACACACTAGATTATTGGCACGTCCAAATTGGAGAAGACTTCGTAGAACGGACATGAACATAGTGGTAAGCTAAGGTTTGACGAATGTCATCGTTCTCGAAACGATTACGAGGATGCAAGAACGTTAAAATCGATCGATCAAACAGGTAGATCCAAGTGTTATTTCTCGCGCGGCACTAAAGAGTAAGGCCTCGAAGCGCATCAAGATCATGGCCCGGCCAAAATATGTAACTAAGAAATACGACGTTCAGTAAGCGCGAAGCCGTTTAACTCGTCGCTTTTAAAGCCGACCCGGCAGTCTCTTACCTACGGCACTATCTTATAAAATGTATTTTTCATACAGAAGAGACTATCCACCACCGTACCAACGAGTTCATCCGAAGACACTCGCGGCGAAGTGTACCAGTCGTATTCGGGTTCTGGCAGTGCCGAAAATGCGGTGGGTTCGTACTTGGAATTTAAAATGCCGTGGCCTGTGCTCGCGCCCGTTCTATCTCATTATTCTCGCGGAGAATCCTCCTGGCAACGGAGAACGGCCTCGGCGTAATGTATAAATATATACGCATATATATATATATATATATGTATATGTATGTATGTGCGTATATATATATATGTGTGTGTGTGTGTGTGTGTGCAAGCGAGCGCGCGTAGAAGTAAACGCTCTTACACAGAAACGCGAAATAAAATCCAATCGCGCTAGGGATCTAAGAACCGTGCAAAATCTCCGGCTTCGTTTTCCCACGAGCCAAGCTGCGCCAAAGCACTTTTCTAAAACTTATATAATCGAGATACGTAATCGAAGTACACGCGTCTAGATATCTATGTATTTATGCACACAATATATCCGAGATAGAAAATATAAAATTCGTATTTACGATATCACGTTGGATATTTCGGGAGAATTCAATCCATTAAACGATAAGTGCTGCTACGAGCGAAAACGTTCGTTTAATTTTATTTTTTTTTCTTTTTCTGTTTTTTTTTTTTTTTTTTTTTTTTTTTTTTTTTTTTTTTGATGAAAAAGCTTTCGACGTTCGTTTACTTTCGGTGATTCCTTGAAGCGACTGATGTTCGAGAACGATCGAATCGAACGATCGCTTTCGAATGAACTCATCAACGAAACGAAATTTATTCGTTAGATCGAATAAGAATCTTTTAACGATCGAATGGACCCGGGGACAGTATACCGTCGCTAGGGAGACGGTAGTAGTAAGAGCCTGCACAAGTTTCCACTTTGCTCTCGTTCGCCCGTGGAAAAAGACTCGGAGTGATCGGACACGTTCCGTAGGAAAGAAGAATCGCACCATCTTTCGATCTCGACGTCGATCTCGATTTCACGAGAGGTCGAACCTAATCGGATTGTCCTCCGAACACTTGCCACTCGCAAGAGAGTAGTCCCGTATAAAGTCGGATTTAGATTCCTGAGTAACCTTTTACTCGACATTCGTACGTACATATACGATATACGTAAATGTACACTCGCACATTCAGTTTACTCTTTGCAACGGTGTAAAACGAGTTACCCTTTCTTTGGCTTTTACCTTCTCCGTTTTCCTTTTCTCTCCTTTTATCAAAAGGGTTGCGTCATTTCCTTTGAATCTACGGTTCTTTGGATCGCTTGCTTCCGTCAAAGATAAAGGATGGGACCGATGTGATAATGAATCGTTGCTCCTTCTCTCTCTTTCTCTCTCTCTCTCTCTCTCTCTCTCTCTCTCCCTCCCTCTGTCACGAAAGATAGAATGAGAATTTGCCGTTTTGCGCGTTTCTATGTCGCTTTGATTTTCTCAACGAGTGCCAATAGTTCCCGCGGCATCTTCCAAATTTGGTTCCTCGCAACCTGAATGTACTCGCTAATGACGACCAAAATAGCATCAAATTTTAGAAAGGAGGCTCGTTGAACGACGAACCTCTTTTGTTTCTTCGAATTTCTCATTTTGTCGATCGACAAAATGAGAAAGCACGCACAGACTCGCTTTGAATATAAAATCTCTTTTTCAGCGTTGTAGAGGTTAGGATTCCCAAGCCTAGGAAGCCACCTCCGAGGGACCACGATTGGAAACGACATAGAGAGATCATAGAGAAATTGGCGAAACCAAAAGTCATTCACAAGCCGAGACACGTAATGAGCACTTTTAACGAAAGCAATTTTAATCGCGAACAGGCTGTATCGCGATAGGTGACTAATGTTATCCGAAATTATTGCGATGCATCCTGGATAAACGTATCCGGCTAAATGAAATTTCGCTATCGAGATCAAGAGGAAAAGAAACGACGATAGAGACGTTCGACACGTAATTGTAGGTTCCGAAGAAGAGATGGCGACCGGTCAGGATGAGGCGAATAAAAAAATTGGCTGTACCGATGAGCCGTGAGATTCCGTTTGCCAGAGATCCCTTTTCGGTAGCACGATCCGCTCTAAGGTACAGGATCACCGAGCGTATGAAGGAGCTCGCCTATCGAAAGACCGAATTGGAATTTATTACGCCACGGAAACTAGGCGTAGTTTCGCGAGGAGCCTTGAAAGCAATCGGTATATCTATCATATGTATCATATAACTAGTCCGTCCTATTCAAAGAATCATCTTTAGCTTTCGTCGATTAGGCACAAGAATTTTACTGCGCTATGCGAGAGATAGTCACTGTTTCGTTTTTACATTTTTTTTCTCTCTTATATTTTTCTCTTTTTTTCTTCCTTTTTTCTTCCTTTTTTCTTCCCCCTTCTTTTTCTCCTCCTCCTCCTCCTCCCCCCCCCACCCTTCTATTAGCGCGCAGCCTCGACCGCGGCGAAGTCAAGAATTTTTTTCCTAACCAGTTTCCCGTACACACAAGCGTCGAAGGCCGCGTTTTCTCGGAACACGGCATGTGGGTCAGCCTTCATTTTCGCTCGGTTCATTCGAACTGAAAGATTGGTTTAAACACTTCTCGTCCGGAGAAAAAACGATTCCATTGACGCAAATACGCCGGTACGCCGTCGGGCTCGTGCCATTTTTTCTGGGCACAAAGACCGGAACGTTATCAAAGCGTTTACGGCTTGTAACTTAACGTATTTTCTGATACGAGATTTTGATCTTCGAGGTATTCGGTACGATAAAATTGAAATCGCATTAGAGGCTTTCGAAGAATAAAACGATAACATCGGCGGAATTCGTTTAATATCGCGATAACGTTTAGCCGTTTGATACTTCGTATTTGGTCACGTCATATTACCAAATTTGATTTGAAATAGTTATTATATCGATCGTATATGATCTATATTCGATATTCGTCACGTACGGGAAACGAGAGATTATTTTACGAGAGAGGGAGAGAGAGAGAGAGAGAGAGAGAGAGAGAGAGAGAGAGACTGGTATTAAGAAGAGTAGCGTTCGCGTACGAAGCAATTTCACAGCTATTACCTATCTTACACCATCTTCCTTTCCCCAAACACAAGGTGAGCCTGATTAAACGTGTCTTATTCTATTGGCCAAGGAGGATGCCGTCGTTCTATTCGTCGAGCTATTCACAGTACAGCCGGCATTGAATTCATTTTCTTTCGAGTCATTTGTCGGGGATGCTTTAAAAGGGCGCATTAGTGCGACAGAATGCATGCTCCTTAATTTCGCAGCTTCCCCGAGGACGTTAATCCTGGCGAAGCCCGCGGTACGTCCCGCTGGAATGGAAACGGATCTCAGGGAGGACGCCTTCACCGTCTCTCCGGCCGCTTTGAAAGCGAGATGCTCGAGACGATTGAAAAAGCTCGCAAGGCCGAAGAATTACAAGCATAAGGGATATTGATTGCCTCTTATAGTGTACTACTATTTTTACTGTCCCGTCCTGTAACTGTCTCACCAGAGAAAATAGATCCTCTCTTTTTCTCTTTTTCTCGCCTTACGTATCAATTTAATGTCTCTGATGTTCGTTAGTCCGACACGCCGAAGAGGTTTAATAATAAATTCATCTAATTACGAGGAGAATCCGTAAATTAACTCGTAATTAATAAGACCTGCGTCAAGACCCGACTTCGTACGATCGGACCTTTTATCGTATACATAGATTCTAATTAGTACACATCTCTTCTCTTAGAATACTTTTCGGATCTGGGAGTAATACTTGGAGAACCTTTACGAAAAAATGGATTATATCGTGCGGATTATAAATTGCACTTTTCTTTTCCTCCGATTCCTTTCATCGTACAATACCGCGACTATTCGCTAATCTCGCTTTTCGTACGAACAAACTCAATTAATTAAATTCTCGTACGAGCGATCGCGCGGATCTTGCTTCTTCTTGTTCCATCTTTTAGAAATTCATCCTAAGCAATGACTAACCCCTTGGAGAAGTTTCAGTTTCAATCATTTTAATTTCTAACTGCTAACAAGGCTCCAGTTATCAAAAATATTGAGAGTTCCCGGAGAGTTTGCGAAGAGACAAAAGCCAATTTTAAAGAGTCGAATCTCCGTTGACTTTGCTGTTTCCGAGGCTCGAATCCGAACCGAACTTTATTATTATACAATGAGTTATGAATTCTTCCAACGAGTAAGGCTAAAGTTAGTAACGAAGACGGACGGTAAGTTCTTGATCTTTCTTCTTAGCTCGGTTAAATGATAGAAGTAGTAACAGTATTGGACGAAATAAAATGAGTAGGACGGCAGGACTCTATAGCAACAGACGCTGTTTATAACGGATCAATGTTTCTCAGTATGCCAAGTCTAACGACTTTGCTACGTGTCACGTAACATTGCCGATAGAAATTTCATCGAAAAGATTGCGACTTTTATTTTCTATTTACCGAGTAAGAAATATTTAGTTTCTCATTTTGGCCAAAAAATTTGCAAAGCTGCCCCTTACATAATTATTCTCTTGTTTGTTTTCTTTAATAGAAACCATTGACCTAGTGACTTGCGGCATCATTGTTAAGCTCGACCAACGTGATTATTGATCATGTCCTTTCAATCGAATTTACGGTACACAATGAAATATTTTCTATTTAGCGTGGCGTTTGATTAAATGAAATCTTCATTATATACTAGGCGAAATATTTACGAGTTTCTCTTTTTTTAATAAGCGTACGTACGGTATTTAAAATATTGACAGAGAGAGAGAGAGAGAGCCAATCGTAAAATTTATATTATCTCGATTCGAATGCACTGGGCATATGTAAAATTACCGAGTGACGCAGTTAGAATTCATTGTGCATTTTATATCGTGTTCATTGATTTTAATTAGCAATTTAACGAAACTCGAAACACAATCATTTTGTAACGACTTCGCGCGAAATAGAAGTCGTTTCAAATTCTATATACTCAGCGATACTGTCGATATAATTGCATATACTTTCCCCCCCCCCTCCCCCATACCCAAAGATCCTCGAGAGAAAAGGCAAAGTACGAGTGACGAAAACGATACATAAATCTTTACCTTGAATTAATTGCCTGAAATATTTGAATTTATGGCGTGCCAATTCCATAATAAATTCTATACGTCAAATGGATTTCTGACGATCATGCCATATGTCGCGCGACGTCATAATACGCGTTAGTACAACTCGGTCGTTGTTTGACGTTGGACTTTGGAGAGATGGAATTGCAAGGAAAACGCATGTATGCGCGCATAAGGATGACAGAATGTGTGTAATACGGAGAGTAGACCAAGCGGGTTAGAGAGAGAGAGAGAGAGAGAGAGAGGAAGGATTCGAAGGTAGAAGCAGAGCCTTCGCAAATACTCTCTCGCGTAGCGACCTCTCGCCGAATGGAATATAAATGGAAAGGGTCGACTATGCTTTCGCGAATTCCTCTTGCAATTCCGTCCACGTCCGAACACTCCTACGCTCTGCTGTCGCCGGCGAACAGAGAAATCTACCTACCTATCTCTACCTATGCCTCCTCCCGGATCTTCCCTTTCGTCTTTTGTTCCTTTCTTTCGTTCCATCTTATCTAAACCTTTCTCGCTTATATCTCGCTTTGGCCGTATCAATCGCTAATATTATATCATGATAAAATTAAGATAAAGAGAGGAAATTCGACGATATTAGGCCATCGTCGTCGTCGTCGTAGCATATTCTCGTTCGATCCCATCTTCTTGTTTGTACAATCGACCTTCAGATAACGTTAAAAGAATCACGTTTATGTATAGAATAATATCGAAATCTCATTGACCTAAATTTCACAGCTACTCGACTGCTACAGTTAATCAGTTATCGCGTAAAAAGTAGAAGAATATATGGCTAGCGATAGTTCTTCTTGCTATTCGCCTCACGAATGAGTTTTTGCTTCGGAAAGCTTTTTAACTAGACGAATCGACGAGCGTAACGAAGCCCCCAAAAGCGAGACGACGATGCCGAGTCTTTTTTATTTTTCTCTCCGTCCGCCCACCCACCCTCATTCTCTTTGCTCGGTGTTTCAACAACAAGAGACCGTCCGACTTTTGCACGTGTTCTATAATTTCGGAATAGCTCGA
This sequence comes from Vespa velutina, assembly GCF_912470025.1. NCBI lineage: Eukaryota > Metazoa > Arthropoda > Insecta > Hymenoptera > Vespidae > Vespa > Vespa velutina. Next base: position 465,797 of record NC_062195.1, read on the forward strand.
AAGCATTGTTGTCATTTCGCTTGAACGCATGAACGTGCTCGGTGCCGTAGGCTTCTATCGTTTCAAGAAAAGCAACTCATAAACTGTGCAGTCAAATCCAACGATCGAGTTGATGCCTGGAGTCAGTGGGAGATCGATCGCTTCAAAAAACATCTCGATGATTTACAATCGAAATAAATAATCATTTTTTCGAGATTGTTACGTAAACGTGCCGTTTCAATACTGAATTACATTTTATTCGTAACCAAAAGACGAAAAGAGTTCCCCACGGAAAACAATTAATTTTGTTGCGAGGAGTTCGTTTAACGTATATACGCATTACGAGAACAATGTGCAATTTTCGGGAAAGTTATGTCGCCAACGAATACGTGTGCGATGTTCGATCGTACGATCGCGTCTCAACTCCGTTCACCGATGTGTTATAAAGCTCTGAAAGGTTACGGCTCGAAATCCGAGCGAACGAGAGTCGAGTTTCTCGTTATTGGAAATTGGAAAATCGCCTCTGATGCTCCTTCTCCGTTCGATCCTTTGCGGTCTTTGAAATCTTTCGCGCTTGCTTTTCTACGCCTCGTATCTTTTGAAAAGATACCAAAAATAATATGTGTTTCCTTATCGTTTCACCTTATCGTTACACGTTTCTACCTTAAAGTTTAATCTACATCTTTTCTTAAACTGTAATAATTCCGATCGATGTAAACAAGAAGGAATTTAATTAATTCGTAATCGTTAATGAGTATGATTATCGTTTATTATATCGTTCTACCGTCCAATCGACTCGCAACGAGTATATAATAATCAATTGATATGATCGATCGATCGATCGATCGATCGATCGATCCAAAAATAAAAATGTCCTAAATGTCGAAACACGTCGTAAACGCTATATCCCTAACTGGATGACTAAACAAAAAAAAAAAAAAAAAAAAAAAAAAAAAAAAAAGAAAACTAGGAGAAATAGCGAGCGTCGATATAACTCGGATTACTTTCGACGATTAATCGTTCGCGAGAAAAAGCATCGTTATGAAAAATTGCCAGTCGACTAATATAGTTCGTCAGATCGCAAGCTCCTGGATTAAGGAAATCTTCTTCCTTTGCTTTTTTCTTTTTTTCTTCTTCTTTCCTTTTTTCTCTCTCTCTCTCTCTCTCTCTCTCTCTCTCTCTCTCTCTCTCTCTCTCTCTCTACCTTTTTTTCGAAATAAAACTCGAAAGTATAGCTCGTCGGATTATCGCAGGATTAGCCGAACTAAATTCGTAGCATGAAACGCTCGCGATCTTTTTCAAGGAGATTCGTGCTAGAAGGAATCGGAGAAAGATATCGTTTGGCGAGCGCGTTATAGCGATCAGAATAAAGGTGAAAACTTTTTGTTACACGTTTATGGCTTCTAAGGGTTTTCTTCGAATAGCCGAGAAATGCCACGTTGCTCGAACATGCTACTTTCTACTATATAGGGGCTGAGGGATTTAAATGAGAACGTCAAAATATCTTGCTTACTCCTGAAAACTAAGAGAACGTATAAAAGAATCGAACGATTCTCGAAGCGAAGATACTAAATTATTTATTCTCTATATTGATCTAATCTATCGTTAATATCGTACGCTCCTTTTCTATTTTTCTTTTTTCCCCCTTATTCGCGCGCGTACGTGTTTATAAAGTATTTTGAAGAGATCTTACGAGCTAACGCAATATCTATACAATCTCGAAAACTTATAGTCCAAAGTTGAAGCGCGATTTCATATGAATTCAGCGAAAACGAATCCGAGGTGCTATCTCAACGCTTTCATATTTATTCCAAGTATACGTATGAGCTTTCGCACATTGAAGAGATCCTTGTCACCTTCTTTAACGTCGACGTTTTCTCCACTTCTTTTCTTTCTCTCTCTCTCTCTCTCTCTCTCTCTCTCTCTCTCTCCTCTCTTTGTGCGCATCTTCAAAGTTTGAGCCGTTATCGTCGCTCTCTGATGAAACGTGGAACGATGATGTAGTTTACAAGGGCGCACTTTATACCTACGCCTCGTGTTATATCGTGTCTGTCAGAAATAGGCTAGAACAATGGAGACGATGCAAAGACCAAAGAAAAAAGAAAAAGAAAGAACAAAAATAATGATATGCATCAAAATCAAGCGAAGAGGTCTCTTTGGAATACATGCTCTCGTGTACGCGTTACGTATCTAAGAGCAGAATGTACATAAATATATCAAGGTACTTTACAGAAGCGATCGTTAGATCGGTTTATGTACGTGTAAGATATATACATCGTAGAATATGTTCCGAAACCTAAGTGTCAATCATTTCTATCTTCTCTAATACGTAACCGAACTATAGGGAGCTTTATCAGAGACATGTAATTCAAAGTTGGAAAGTTTTACAGTCCAACGAACTCAGCTTATAGCTTTCAGAATAGTATAAATCGAACGATAAGAAAAATTCGACCTTAGAGAACCGTAATCAATATTAGAATAATCGATTGCTGCATTTCGCTATCGTCGAATTGCAAAATGCTTTCTATGGAATCGTATGCTTTCGCAAATACGCACATGTCTCGACTTTTTTCGATCGATCTGTCTCGTTTAAAAAAAAAAAAAAAAAAAAAAAAAAAAGGAAAAGAAAAAACAGAAAGAGAGAGAAAGAGAAAGGAAAAAGGATATAGAACTATGCTCACGTTGAAAGATACTATATCGGTCAAAGGTTTCACTTATAAACGACGATACGTGTAATTTCGCTAATATTATAGATATATCGTGACGCGGGCGAACGAGAGTTTTCTATCATGCGGAAAGATTCGACGACACATATCAATCGAATTAACGAATAAAACTATAAACGAAAAGTTCAAACCTATGAATTTTCGAATGAAACTTCGTTTGATAAAGTTTCCATTACAAGTTTTCACGGTGAAAAAGGCGTATTAAAATTTATGAAAGTAAGCCGATTATTTCGAATGTTTAAATCGATATTTATATTTTGACGGGTTCGCACCGAGTGGCTTATTTAATCCGAACCATCGTCGGAAATTTCCATGAATCATTAGATACTTTTATGAATCGGCTTTGATCGATCGTAATAACTCGTTACTCGAGCTTTCATTACGAAAGCCTGCCAGCCTCCCACGTTGGATCATCCGGCTATCCGTGAAATTAGCTGACCGATATAGCTTTTCTATCCCTTTAATAATCCTTTACGATCGTATGACAGTTTGCCATGAGCCTCTCTTTCTCTCTTTTTACTTTCTTTTCCTTTCGCACTTCTCCGCCGGCCCCCCCCCCACTCCATTTTCAACTGGCGATTTATGGCGCTGACATTGTTCAGAACTTTTGCCATCAGAACCTTTACTTGTTTCCTCGCGTTATACACCTACGTCCACGAGCACACCACGTGTGCTCCCATACATATGCACATAATTTGTCCACGCGATACTGCAACTTTTTCTCTCTCTCTGGCGCGCACGCGTGCATACACACACACACACACACACAGACGCAGAAGATACGCATTTCAACCCGATTCTCACTTTGTGTACGTATACAGTGTCGTATTTGTGTTGAGAAAAATTTAAGGGACATGATACAGGACAGTAACCCAAGGCAGAATTATTAGAAAACGGCCGACTGCAACGCGGAACGTAATTTTCTATTCGAATGGAGCCGAGAAATAAGAGAGATTTGATCGTTTTCAAAGCGAACACTTGGTTCCACCTCTTTCCTCCCGTCACGATCTCTACTACGCTTTATTAGCAGCCTTTTTGTTCTCTCGTCGAGCCGAGCGACACTCCCTCGCGACTTTATGATTCCCATCGATATTCCTTGTCACTTCGTCGTCGATCGTCAATCATGGCTGCCCGTTTCATACCGTCCATTCTCTTTTTCCGTTTTGCTCTAAATACATAGATACATTGTGCCCTTTTAATTACCAAAGAGTCAAGATTTTTCTTCTACTCGATGGATTATTATTCACTCGTTAGCAATCGAATCGATCGTTGCTAATGATCAATTATTTTGCTAATTTCGAGATAGTACAATTTAGCATGTATACGATCTCGTTGACTCGAATAGGATAGACCGAGGAAATTTAACAGAGGGCCAATGTCCCGTGCAAAGAATTAACGACGCACCATTTGACGTGAAAAATATTACGGACACCTAAGGGTGCGCGAGTGAGCCAGCTTAGCCAGCCAACCAGACAGCCTGCTAAATTCCGCGGCTGAAAGTTTCGCGCGATCGCACGGGAACGGCTCTCTAATAACTTTAATATCCAATTTCAGATATTGCGCCGAAAGTTTATTCCAAAGGTACGACGACGAATACTTGAGAGAGGAAAGGAGGAAGAGGAAGCTCGGGTTTAAGTGCCGAGAGAAACGAACGAAGTATAAAAGAAAGTATTAAAGCGCGAGAATGTCGTTTCCAAATCGATAGGCTAAAAATCCGTTGGAAAATGGAGACAAAAACGAGGAACGGCGGCGGCGACGGCGGCGGGGGAGGGGGAAGAGAGGGAGAGGAAGAGAAAAAGACGGTAGATTATGCTCGATAGTGACGTCGAACAGATGGTAAATTATTAACACGACATCGACGTTCCGTAAGAGCCGTATCTAATTAATGACGACGAAATATTCATAGAGACGAGTAGTCGTAGCAGTGCGATACGATAATTAATTTCAACACTTTGTGGCGTGACAGTTTGAGCTGAAGCATTTTCCATCGCAGGCAATTATAGCACTCGTCAAGGAGAGTAGGAGATATCCCGAGGTTAATTGGAAAAAATGGCGGAAGCTTTGTAGCGACTTCGAGACTAGGGAACGAAATCGGACAGCTCGTAGAAAAGGGCGGAAGACGAGTTAAGGACGAAGGACTCGGCCGTACTCCTCGGTTAACCGGACGTGTGTAGTACGTGCCGTAACTCCCACCTCTCTTCGCTTTTCAATTTGTCCCTCACGAAATGCCGCCATTTGTCTTTATTTTCCCTTAAGCCGAGCCTCCTCCGACTTATCGTTATCGGACATGGCACGCGAGCTCGGTTTCCTCAGGAAACCACATTCCCTTCCGCGCGGATTCAATCTCACGAAACAATCTGCTTTCGCTTCTCGACGCTTACGGAGTTAGAAAATGGAGAGGGAGAAAAGGGCGGAATGCATAATTCCTTGTACCGTCTTTCCGTTGTCAAGTTCGCGAGTTCGCTTCATTAAAATATATCCTCAGTTTCGTTGGTCCAAACAAGAGAAGTATCGAGTTTCCTCATCTCGATATGTATTTATCTAATCTCGAATGGAACGTGAAACAATGAGATCCAAGCGTAACGATCGATGAAAAATTCGTTTCGTTGTGCATACCCGGAAAAGCATATTTCGTATTACATTGTTAGCACGTCTTCTAGAATTTCCAGTAAACGCGTATGCAAATCCCTTTTCGTAAGCTTCTTTCGAAAATGTTTGCGCTAACTAGTGCGAGAGTATGAAGATTTCATTCGATGAAAACGGCCAAATTAGTTAGAATATATGAATAGAACTTGAAGAAGTCGCAGTTGGAAATTTATCGTAGAGAAAACCTCTATCATCGAAGTTACGAACTCGCCATTTAGCGGCTAACGCCATAATACATATCGATGATGATGATGATGATGATGATGATGGTAGCGGATGCGCGAGAAAGCCGCGACCCTTGAAAAGCAAGCTTGCTACTCCTGTTTGCCGTTCGCTGAAAGGACACTGCGCTCTCGGTCTGTCTGCTGGTGCGTTTCAGAAACGCTCCCGACTACGCTATCGAGAAAATTTAATCGTGATGCTGGCCACGGTAATACGAGTTAATGGATAATAATCTAATATAGGCTCGCGCGCGGTACAGACTTTCGCGAACCATGGCTGGTTACGCGATTGGAGTTTCAAGTGCTACCTGCTTTACAGAGAGCTTCGAGTGTGTTTGCCAGCGGAAGAGGAGGCTGAAAGAGGAGAGAGGAGAAATAGGAAGATAGATAGAGAGAGAGAGAGAGAAAGAGAACCATCGGTACGACACGCATCGGCTTGGATCCATCCTCCACCGATCGTGCTTTATTTACAAGCTCGCTTACAAATAGAGCACCGTTAAAAGATATCGATCCTCATTCTGCAGCCTTTCGATCCTCATTCGCTTCTCGCTTCGTCGAGCTTTCTGAGAGCTTTCTACCGATACGATATCGGTGCGATCCATAAATTAAAACGTTATTCCTCTCTCGAACTTTGTCGATATCATCGTCGCCACCGTCATCGCTGAATAGTTTTCTCTTAGATTATGAAATATATAAAAAAGGAGTTTCGATTCTTCGGCCTAGCCTTTAACTTAGTGTAATCTAGTGTGAACGTTACACTACGATTTTTAGTATTCCAACGTAAGATATTAGAGAATTCTTAACATAAGGAATCCTTTTTTTTTTCGCGCGAATAAAAACTAGGACAAAGTCATAGGAACTCCGTGCAGATTGTACGGAATGCAGTTTTTTTTCGCGAAAAAGAACGCGAATTTGCGGGTAAAACGGTCGAGCCAGGGAAATGCATAAATCTGAGTGAAAAAAAAGGTGGTGGCTTTAAAGTTCCCAATCTGACAAAGACGAATCACGTTGTCTGTACGCGCGAAATCGGAATACACGGGAATACCGCGACAAGGCAGACCGTCATAAGCATGAGTGATCGCCGAGGGACGTGCCGTTCATTCCGGAAGCCCGTCTTATTCTCGACAACTGAAACCATTCTCATCCCCCTTTTCTTGCGTATATTCCCTTGATAGTTTCGCATCGCAAACTAAAACTATTTGTTCTCGCGTAGACGAGCTCATCGCCGACGGAAGAGAACACGCCTTCTCCTCGATCGCGTGTTTCCTAATATATACGTACGAGTTTCGTATCAACCCCTAGTAATCCTAGGTATGGCCAGTTTTAGCCATTTTCACAGTTTTCTTCTTCTAGCCAGCTATAGAAAGAAATATCTATTTACGTTGTAATATCTATTTACGATAAGCCGACAATATTTTTCGAAAGATCTTTTAACGAATAAAATTTAATTACGATCACTGGGCCCTAGTTCACGCCCTAGTTCACGCTCGTGTACCGATTATACGGAGTAAAAAGGAAAAACGGGAAAAAGAATAGAAAAAAAAGAAAAAAAAAAAAGAAAAAAGAAAAAAAGCTTTTTCGGTGTCTGCATCGAAAAATTTCCGTAAAGCTGTGCACGGCCGTATTCCATTTTCAATGGCTGCGGTATCAGAGATAATTTACATGGAAATGAGGATCGGCATTGATTTTACGTCGAATCCAGTAACGGAAACTTAGCCGGTGATAGATTGTGCCGTTACCTGACGTCGGTGACGCTTTCTTACGAAGAAGACGAAGAGGATGTTCTTCGATATGCGTTCTCAATCGATTTTGGGTCGCGGCTGGAAACGATTCGAGAATTCTACGAAATGCGGCCAATCTATGTTTCATTTCTTATTCTCTTATCGGATCGCTTCCACTCGCAATCTATAGAGATTAAAAGGGCATTAATAAATTCGATCGTACGATAGATTTTATCCGTAATAATATAATAGATTATATACGTCTATCGTTTACGGATATTACTTTACATCGTAAAACTATCTCTTGTTATTAAAGTAACGCAGATCTAACAATAAAATGTAATTATGGATTGTCCAAATCTATGACAACGTACGGCTTATTATTTCGCCTTTCAAATGGGTAATATCCTTTTAATTAGAAAAAACTGAATCTTCACCAAAATAACGATGAAATATCGAATAGATAAAAATCGTTCAAGTACATATTACGGATCTCCTCTTGTCAAATCAGAAACATTGAAAGTGATGCGATAAAACTTTGCAAATGGTGATACGTGATAAAAATTAACTAAAAACTGGCTCGTGATTTTTAATAAGTCATTCAAAGTACATATAAGTATTTTCGTTAGTCGAGCTTTGTCTTTCTGAGAACTCACGTTGAATAGCAAGGAATTTAATCAACGATACTTAACCTACAACGTCGACGGTAAACGTATTACCGTTTCGGGAAACTCGTACAGATAACGTACGGTAATTGGTAAGAACGTACAGTGATGGGAGAATCAGTTGGGGAAGAGAAAGACGGGGGGAGGGAGAGAGAGAGAGAGAGAGAGAGAGAGAGAGAGAGTAAACCATTGTTTCCCAGCCGTTTTCGAAGCTTTGAAGAAAGTTCGAGCGTAGAATCGTAAGCAAAGGAGGAACTTTCTCTATGAACAACTCAACGATCGAGCCCGTAAATATTTGGGTTGGCGGCGTACCCTGCGATTTCCTGGCGGGCATCACGAAGAACATGGCAGATAGTAGGATGGCTTTTGCCCATATTGTCACCGCATGGTACGACGTCGAAATTGCACCATTAATTTTACGAGCGAGCCGCCACGCATTTTCCCCTAATTTTCAGCCGGGTCATTAAGGCGCGGCTTATATTTCTTGTAATCGTATTATCGAAAAATCTATGACCCCGTGTAGAATCAATGATAGTGCTGATATTATCGCCGGCACAATCTCCGTTAATTCGTCTGACCGTTCAAGCGGACTCTCAAGCTTTGCTTTTATCAACGCGATCGAAATGCGTCCAACATTGGTTGCTCTTTCTCTCTCTCTCTCTCTTTCTCTGCTCTTTACCAAATGACACACGATTTGATCGTTGTTTCCTACTTTTACAACTTACTCTTCCTATCTATTTTTTTCCATTGATTTTATTTTTGCGTTATAAAAAAGAGAGAAAGAGAGAGAGAGAGAGAGATAGAGAGAGAACATGAAACGTTCGCGAAATAACGTCGAGTCGTACGTAGATAGATTAAAATTCAGTTCGACCAGTTTTGATGCATCGTCCATCAAAACGATTGCATATATATAGTCGGCCGCACGTTCTATCGAGATAATATATATGTCGTGCGTTTGACTCGACATCTGATTTCCGTTTCTTATTGACGGCGATTGTTATTTCAAAACATTTTTCCACTCGAATATCCGGCTTATAAATCGCTATATTTTATCGATAAACAATTTTACTTTATTCCGAGAAACTATCGATGTAACTATGCTAAAAGAAGAAACTTGTACTTTTAGAGCCGTTATCGGTATTGTCTCGAGATTTCGTACCGTTCTTTTTCGTTTTCTTACTCATCTACGAGAGTCGTTTTAAGTAATCCTCATCCGTGCCAAAAAAAAAAAAAAAAAAAAAAAAAACAAAGAAATATTATTCGTTCGATGAAGTATAATTTTCTCGTTGCCTGGTCTCATATTCTTTTCATCTCGTATCATCTCTTCTCGTCACTTTTTGTCGAAGAAAGTTAAAAACTCTTAGGTAACTCGAAATAATATTCCAAGATTCTTGGGTAAACGTACGTGCGAGGAAAGTAAAGGAAAGGAAAAGAGGTCTGCTTTTTTTTTCTTGGTTTTTCTTTTCTTTTTTTTTTTTTTTTTTTTTTTTTTTTTTTTTTTTTTTTTTTTTTTTTTCTATAGCTTTCATCGAATCGTTATCATTTTCAGCGTAATAGAGATCAGCTCATTTCTCGTCTACCTCATAGCAGCCACGTTTCCATTATTCTTCGGTCTAGCATGTCGTGTCCCGATAACTCCGATGAATATCTATAAAAATATCGGGCGTGTTTCCAAAACTTTAAATCGCCGACTATTATTCCGACGAGGAGAAGACGAGCCAGAGTTGAAAGTTTTTCGATAAATCATTCGTCGAAGAGTCCGAAAGGAAGGTATATGGCTCGGTCACGTCGCCAACGGCGTTTGGAGCTAGTACGGAAAGTTACGAAACTAATAAATATTAATATTAGATAGTTACTTCATAGGTATAATCGATCGGGACTTCAACGGGGGGTTCATTGTATTTCAAACATAAAGAAATAATGTCATATGAAATATCGCAAAGTAAAGAGAGCAACGTACGAAATAGTTTTCGAGAGTAACTTTTAAACGTTCGGACCTCAATGATTTTACGAACATGAATTTCAAGAGCGAAAGTACGTAGCGTCTCTTGTCGATCTTGTTCGCGTAATAACAGGAAAATATGTGTATTAGGATCGCGCTCGTACGGAGAAGAGGATAAAAGGACACCTGCTCTACGTTGCTCGGTAACACCAGACGGTCTCTACGGGTCGTCGCTAAGGTTGAAGCTGGAGAAATACGCAGAGAGGAATAGAGGAACAGACACACACACACACAGAGAGGGAGAGAGAGAGAGAGAGACAGGGAATTTCGTTTTCATTCGTAGTAAAGACCGAACACGCAGCACCACGCGTATATGTGAGAATTTTCGAAAACGTAGTACGAGTAATTGTCACGTTCCACATCCCAGAGGCACTGAAAGGCGGAATGTACGCTTTGCCCCATACGTTGTATGATAGTCACTTGTACCACTATTTTACATCTGCGAAGAGAGAACGGAGAAACGAAATGTATATATAAGTATACGTAAACTAGGAACTAACGACGTCTTTTCGTCTCCTTTAGAGTCTTTTCGGCTCCTCTATTCATATTTATTCGTATTTTATACCTATCGTAATCTCTCTTGTTGATCGCTTTGAAGACATCGTTGGAAATCTCCATAGATAACTTGGAGGCATTATCCGACTGATAGAACGAGAAGAGTGATAATTTATTTTCCATTACGGCAGAAACGATATTGTCGACCGTCTCGACGCAGAAAGATCTGAAGGGTTTCAGGCGATACGTGTTTTGATATTTTGGTATCTGTTTGTATACAAAACAAGAAACATTTCGATTGCTTCCCATCTTGTTATTTCATTCTCGTTCTCGGTGACCTTCGTCGATACTCACCTTTAATCGATTCCCTCGCAAATGAAATAAGAAACGGCTTGTAGTGGGCACGATCAACAATTTTGACAAAGTTTTCTTCTTATCCTGCAGACGTCGTACGAGAGAGTATTTTAGTCAAGTATTAAATCATTGATCAACGAAGAAGAATCTAATGTTATTATTGGCGTTTTAGCGAGAGAGAGAGAGAGAGAGAGAGAGAGAGGGAGAGAAAATAGTCAAAACTCGCAAGCGGTGCCGATGTATCTTTACAAGATGCCTATCTCTTTTAATGTGCGTTCCTCTTTAATTTCATAAGCTTTTATAAGCTTTTATAAGCTTTCGACAAAGATCTCTTGTTACGAAACATTCTATGTTTAAGTACACGTAAATATTTACATTTTATACGTTAAAAGTCTAACGTATTTCAATATCTATTATAAAAACCGTATATACATAACCTAAGCTGACAATATTATTACTGATTTATAATCGTCATGATAAATTCCCAATCCTTCCTCAACGTTGACCAAGGATTGCTTCGAAGATAATCGAATGTTTCGTTTGCTGGCGATTGAGGTCATATTAATCGTCAAATTCTAAACGAATTTACTAAACGTCTAAAAACGATTTTTTATGGGAATAAGGAAGAACGACTTGAAGAGAGCAAGAAAGCAAAATTAGCTCTGAATCGTACGATTTTTTAACGACTCGTTACCGTTTCGTCGTTGATACAAATTAGAAATTATTCAATTAAAAATTATTCAAACAAGAAAATTCATTTGCTTCATCAAAAAGCATTAGTTTACAATTTTGAAATATTCTCTTTGAATTCAACAGCACAAATTCTCGACTTTTTAATCGCCTTGTCATAACAAGTAGTCGCTTTGAAAAGTTTGTTTCGGTAAGGATAAAGAGAGTCGCGCTAAAAGACTGAGAGTTTGTACTCGCAGCTCATAGTCGACGACGTCGGAAGAAACTTTTTTCAACCATGGATCTCTATAAAGTACTTTACCTGGAAAATGAGATTCTTTATATTACGAAAGAAAATCGTACGGAAATAAAAATTAATCGGTCGTTATAATTCATTTTAAAGATATAAAGAAGTCTTTCATATTGGCAAAGTAAAATCGTTATCGCATTAGAGAAATTCAATGAGTCCAACGAGCGCAAAGAAATCTCGAGACTAGTCGATAAACAATCCATAAGATTTCCCGGGTATTTCTATTTCTACTTCCATAAGTAAGTTGGGCGAACGTGTCGTCGAACTCGTCGACTAACTCGATAAAACTCTCGTTCGGTACAGTCATCTCTAACCAGCCACCATCGGACCCCTTCCTTTTCTTTCCCACGGTTAGAAAATTCGTAAAGTACTTTACAAAAAGTTTTGTCTTTCTCGCACTCGATTGAATTGTACCGACGATGATAACCATTTTCTTTTTTCCTTTCTTTTCCTTTCTTTTCTTTTCCTTTCTTTTCTTTGCTTAATCCCGAACGCGGATAGTTGTACGTCTCGAGGAAGTTGATCAAAAAATCATTTCGCGATCGACCCTTTTAAGAAAAAGCAGATATATTAAAAGAATATTAAAAGTTTTTAACAATCGCTTTTATACGCATCGAAGTTCGATTTGTCTTTGGCTAATGAAAAGTGTTAAGACGAAAAGAAAAAAATTGCACCTATCTTGTGCACGTAATTTTTCGGCCATTTTCACGATTATTACATTTATAGCGTACGAGTCTGACATTTTTAAAGCCAGCGAAATGTCACGTACGTGCTTTCCATGTACTTTAGGATAATTCACAGGGTCAGATAAAATGAAAGGATAGACGAGGTTATAGTTTAATTTATCTGCGAAATAGAGTGAATTGCAATCACGTAACGTCGAGAATAAAAATACTTTTTTTCTCCCTCTCTCTCTCTCTCACACGCTTATAGCCTTTTTGCATTGTCGGATTTATTATACGAAGATATATATATATATATAAAGTTACGAGAGAAAATATCGAGCATTTTTTGCTATTGGGTTAGAGTATTATGTTCATGTTTACATGTAAAAATAAGCGGAAGAAAACGTGTAGTCGAGAAGAAAGCGAAAAAATACCGGACTGTCGGAGCTCGCGCAAATGTAGGGTAACCATGATTTTAAAGTATTGTCGAAAACGTCTCATACCTACTTGGCTCGTGCCATTTCATTCACGTACACGCTTTTATTACATCCACGGATCTATTCCCTGTCGTGTCCTTCTCAACCTTTACTGGGTGAAGCTTCGCCAAACGCGTGAAACTCCTCGATAAAGGAGGCATTTGCGTGTATAGTGCATTCCTTGTATAATTCAATTGGATTTTCCTTACTCCATGCGTGATTCCATCCTGCGTTCTCCTCTCTCTCTCTCTCTCTCTCTCTCTCTCTCTCTCTCTCTCTCTCTCCGTTTGTCAAAACTTTTTATAACGAACGTAAAGAGATCGCAGAAAAAAGAAAACGAACAAGTGCTTTGCTTTTTTGTACTTTCGCATAAAAATGTTCCCCATGATAAAGGTGAAGGTGCAGGAGAGTGTGGGCGGTTTTTGCATTCCTTAAAACTGCACGGTCTAATGATTACCGGAGTACAGAAAGAGCAGATATGAATTATGCATCAACGGTTAGGCGAAAGCACGTTGAGAGCCAAAGGCCAAAGTATTAAGCGTTTTTCCATGGGGAATATTTTTAAGCGTCGTACAATGACGTTGATACACTATCGATCATCTAGCTTACACGGTCAACTCCCTCATAGAGAACACAACGTGACCGCATGTCTTTGGTGTTCCGCTAATTATAGGCAGATCGCATAGAATCCATTAATGGAGGGTCAACATGTCATTAACTAAAGAGGAAACTGCAGTAAGCGTTGATAAGTATCATCTCATAACGCTTAAGGTATCTGACGAAACTTCGTAAAATAATAGGATTTGATCGAAGGTATTCGTAGTAAAGTAAATAAAATCGAATAATGATAAAGGATACAAAATATAGTCTGTTAAATTTAAAGAATACTTTGCGTAGCTTACTCAAAGTTTGACTGATAGAGGAGAAAGTCTTCGATGAGATTCCTTGCACAAGGAACAAGGAGAATCTCATGAATTTACATAGCCGATGTGTCTGAGTTTCCGTTTCGTGGTGAGCATCTAACAGATGCTTCTGTGTGATTTGCATAAAATGAGGCCAGTACTGGGTACATCCGTACCGGCACTGGTGGGACGTGTGTGGACACAGGAAGAGACAGAAAGAGGGAGCATGGCGGGAGAGGAGGAGGCAGATGAAGATCGAGAGAAAGAGGAGAGAGGGTAGGAGAAAACGAACGCATATTCCGACCCCGAGTCTGTCCTTTCCCCTTTCATTATTGAAAACGTGACCCCAATTCGTCGATGATAATGCTATTATCGGCAGAAGGAAAGGCCCTTGTAATTAGGTAACTATAAGATGAACTTGCAAATTCATTCAAGTTTCGAGAGACTCGTAAGAATCGTTGAACTCCCTGCGAAATAAACGTGACGTGATGGCACTTTCCTTCTCGATTCGACGACTTTCCAAAATATATTTTAATATTATAATTTCAAAGAAATTTATTAGGCCGTAGCAATGATACATTCCAGGATCGACATGCAATGATATAGATCGACGTTAATCTACAGCGATGAGTTTCGAGACGATGAACAACACGAAGATCATATGGGATAAGATGATGTATGTGTGTGTGTGTGTGTGTGCGTGCGTGCGTGTGTTAGCTGTGTTCCTATATGGCAGCGGTCAATGGAGTGGATTACATGGTATTTTCTAAATCGATAGAAAAGTGAATTTTTTACATATTAGGTACACATCGAAGTTCGCGATCACAGTTCCATCCGCGCACCATCCTCTTAGGTATATATATATATATATATATATATATATATATATATATATATATGTATATGTATATATATATATATATGTATATATATATTAATATATATATATATATATATATATATATATATATATATATATATATATATATATATATTACAGGAACACGTCTCGTTCGTTCGATATATAAGATCACTGGAAGCATCGCTCACCGAAATATAACGATCGGTAGTACGATCGTGAGGAATAAGACTATCCTTCTGTTGACACTATCGCTGCCTCCATGCTGCATCGCCGCGGGATGTTCTCCTGCGAACAGATTTCAAGCTAAGCGCTTACCAATATCAGCGACGACATAGGAACGTTTCAAATACGGAAATACTTCTCTCTCTCTCTCTCTCTCTCTCTCTCTCTCTCTCTCTCTCTCTCTCTCTCTCTCTCTCTCTCTCTCTCTTTAGAACTACGAATATCGCAACATTTATCTACGTAATCCAAAATAGAGGAAATTCTTTGTACTCAAAGAGAAATCCATCTCACCGTTCAACACGTGAACCACCACGCTAGCTGGAGCAGCCTTATTTGAGAAGCACGTGTAATTGCCGCTGTCGTTGAGTAACGCGCGCGTTATTACCAGCATGCTTTTGGTAAAGCTCTTGCCCTTTTCGGTTTCCAAAGAAACGCCACCCCTATCGACCGTAAGAATTTGATATAGTCACTTTGTAATAGCGAGCGTTTCCTCTTGATACAATCTATCTCCTTTGTCTGACGCACCTTGGACTATCAAAGTCGATGACCGAACCCGCGTGATACCAAGTCACGTTACTCGGTGGTACGTCCTGCATGTCGACGGTACAGGTCAAACTGATTTTACTTCCCTTCTTCACGTATACCTCTTCGGAGCCAAGGATTTTTGCTTGTACGTCTTGCGCAACGAGAAACGTTATATAGTTATCAATTTATATATACCGATGTAGACAATTTGATAATATTTCATTCAACTAATAAGTTGCTCACCCAAGACCTTCAAATTGACCGCTCTGTCCATCTTTGGCTCGGTATTAACTTGACACTCGTAAATACCAGCGTCCTCGGGTTGCACGGAATCTATACGTAGGTCCCAATTTGGCGATTTACCGATTATCGCGAATCTCTTGTCGGCGGTATAAGTCGTCTCCATGGACGTTAGGATCCTAACGTCCTTCTTTCGCATCCAAGATACCTGAGATAAGAAATTTCACGTTGAAAGATTCGTTCCGTTCTTTACTTTATATCCCACATCGTTAAATATGTTAAAAGGAAGGACTCACTGTCCTGTTTTCTAAATTTTCGACTCGGCACGACAACACGGCGAATTGACCGACGGCGACCGTCACGTTTTGTGGAAGATCATCGGAAAAATATGTGTGCCTTTTTGTACGATAATAATGCTTGCGCATCTCGTTGTCAATACGTTCGCCGTAAAAATATTCCAAAACAGGTGAATATCCGTGATCTTCTCTTCGTCTCGATCTAACGTCATCCGCTATTATCCCTGTATGTGGTAGAAACGTTCCGTATTAAAAATCAACGTCACTTTTCACACGACACATGAACAGAGTCGATCGCTTAATCGTCGACATCGATATTACGACGAACGAAAAAAGAAAGAGTTGAAAGGGAAAACGTTTGGTCTACCTATATCGCGATGACCGAAAGATGGTTCCGCGTGTAACAGGTAACCGATTCCTAGCAACAGTAGGACCATGCCGTGGAATGGTGCCATTTTTTATACTCGACTATCGTTCATCTTTGCTCATAGATCTTCGAGCTTTCTGGAATGCACGGCATTTTTAATTATTATCCTTTGCAACATTTAAAATGAATATTAATCTCCCTCTCCTATCACGAAATAGATAATAATTTTTTAATGGATCACGATCCGTGCCTTCCCCCGTTTCTCTTCTCGAAACAAAATCTCTTCGAACTTAAGCCAGACGTCGAGAGATATTTCTTTTTTTTACACATTTCACCGCGACGATATAAGTATCGCTGACGCGAACTGAACTTTCACCGATCGAGGAATGATCGTTCGATCCTATAAAGTCCGTATCATTGATCGAATGTAAGATCGTGCGTGCGATTAAAAAAGAAAAAGAAAGAGAGAAAAAAAAAAAGAACAAAAATTACGAGTTAAAACGTATCGTGAGAAAAATCAGCTCGAGATGATATCGACCAAGGAAATGATTTATATTCTGTAGTGTCGTTTAAAAAAAGAAAAATCGACTTAAGAACGATCTTCCCGGCAATGCGCTCCGGTAGCATCCGAAGTACTAAAGAGTAACTTCTCTTAGTGGAGGACTAAAAGCTCGAATTGTAGGTACATCGCGCCCGCGCTGTACTTTCCGCATCTGCGATTGCGCTCATGAGAACTTATCACGTATGACGATAAGTCTTTTCTTTTTTTTTTTTTTTTTTCACAAAAAAGAATATTTATCTTGCAAGTCGTTCACCAAATCTACCTCCTTCGACACATTTCCGATTGTCGATACTTACTTACCATAAATGCATCTTTGCTATATATTTCTATTACGATTCTGCATCGATACGTTTTCGACGACGACATAATATCGGATATTCGGGATACATACGGGATACGTCGAATGGGATATGTACTCGAGTTGGATTTGGATACAAAAGTCTGTCGTATCGCGTCGTCTTTCCTTTCTATTGCTGATAATTTATTTCAATAAATCATTTTACAATTGTTGCTTCTTTTTTCTTTTTTACAGCTGTTCAACATTAATGCAGGAAAAAATAACCAATTATTTATATATCAACAATAAATGCTATATAAAGTCTATCAAAAAATATATACAATTCATAAAAATTTGTAATATCTTGTTCCTTTTATCCCTTCTAAATACTGATAAAAATTTATAGAAAATAACAAACCGTATATAATGACCGAACATTGATAAATATTATCGTATAAAATTCTACTACTATAGATTAATATTAATAATCATTCTTATCAAAAATAACGGCCTAACTTTCTTATACATTATATTACATTGTTACCACATATAAGAATAAAAAAGTTTTATAACAATTTGTACTTAAAAAAATATTCAACATCGACATTATCTACAATGTATAGCACCAATTTAATTTTTTAAATAATTACTTTTAGTACCACCCGTTTTCGATACTAATTCTATGTTGGTTATTTTCATCGCGTGTGTAGTAGCTGCGTGTTTACACATGTCGTAAATTGTAAGTCCGGCTACGGATACGGCTGTCAAAGCTTCCATTTCTACTCCAGTTTTTCCACTACATCTTACCTCAGCTATAATTTCTACTAGATGCGATTCTTCGTTTAACCTTAAGTATACATTTACATATGATATATTTAAAGGATGACACAATGGTATTAATTCTGAAGTACGTTTAGCAGCCATAATACCAGCCAATTGTGCCACAGACAACACATCTCCCTTTTTCACATTATTTTCTGCTATCAATTGACTTATAACCGGTCCTACATGTATCTCTCCTCTGGCTATTGCTACTCGTTTGCTTTCATTTTTACCTCCGACATCAACCATATTAGCTTTCCCAGTTTCATCTATATGAGAAAATGTAGAATACGTTCTACAACTTCTAGCAACTCGATGATTCTGAGAGAAGAGATCCGAACACGGTAAATAATTCCGCCAACAGAAGTTTTCCAATATCTTACGTTGCACTTGCGTTTTATAATAAGAGTTTTCTTTTCGAATAACTGTATGAAATAAATGGAATTAATCATTAATCAATTAAATTTGTATTAATGTTTTTACGCTACTAAGAAGTGTCTAATATAGCGATAACGTCTGTACAGATATTAGAAAAATACTGTTCTTAGTTATATCATGTATATATATATATACATATAAATCCTCGATTCGAATAATCTACATTTAACCACCGATTAAAATCATTGGTCTGTTTTCCATTTGGGATAAATTGAACATTCCTGAAACATATACGGTATAAACGCTATCGCTTTTTACAAAATAATTAATTTTCTATTTAAATGAATAAACGGTGCATGCAAACATTACCTGCATGCTGCTTCTTCTTTCCCCATATTGCGTTACGAATTATATTCTTTAAGTCCTCCTCGGATCCTCCACTTCGAAGAACGTCGCGTAATGAAACTTCACTTTTTCCTTCAAATAAACAAACTTTTAAATTTCCATCTGCTGTAATTCTTAATCGATTACAGGAGCTACAAAAGTTATGAGTCATTGATGTAATGAAGCCAATTTGTCCTGTAAAACCGGGGACTTGATATGCCTAATAAAATAAAGGAAATGAATTATTAATTATGATATTTTAACTGTTGCTTAGATAAAGCAAAATAAAAAACCTTTGACGTATCATTTGGCTTATTTGAAAGTGCTTGAAATTCTGGATAAGTTTGCCTAATAATATTTTTCATTTCATCAAATGAAACCATTTTATTTTCTTTCCATTCGTTTCCATAAAATGGCATGTATTCTATAAAACGTATATCCAATGGGCGATCTTTGGTCATATTAACAAAATGAACTAGTTCATCGTCATTAAAGCCTCTCATTACTACACAATTCACCTGTCGAAAACAAGGCGTTTTTTTAATAATGCATTGTAATTGTTTGGAAAAAAAAAAAAAACAACTTACTTTTACTGGATTATAACCTAGTTGAACAGCCAAATCTATTGAAGCCATTACTTTTGCCCATCCTTTCCTGCGCGTAAAACGCTCAAAACGGTCTGCTTTAAGAGTATCAAGTGAAATGTTCAAACCATCTAGACCTGCTCTTTGAAGAGCTGGCAATTGACGAGTTAATGTTAAACCATTTGTTGTAATTGCAACTTGTTCTAAATTTTCCAACTTCTTTAATTCAGCTAAATATATTTAACGAATATAAGTATTATATATATATATATATGTATATATGTATATATGTATATATGTATATACGTGTGTATTCTATATCCTAATTTATTATAGTTACCAATAATATCAACAATATCTTTGCGAACTGTAGGCTCACCACCTGTCAATCGTATTTTACATATGCCTTCCTTAGTAAACAGATCTGCTAGCCTGATTATTTCTTCGGTCTTTAAGATTCCATCTTTCGCAGTTAATTTTACACCTTCTGCTGGCATGCAATAAGTACCTGCGTTTGAAAAAAATCTTATAAATATGATGCAAGATATTTTATTGTTCTAAATATAGATAAAATTCATAAAATTACATACAACGAAGATTACAACGTTCTGTAATTGAAATCCTAAGATATGTATGACGTCTTCCAAATGAGTCTGTTAATATGTCATCGTTGTAGGTGTTTAATTTTTCTCGAAATTCTTTTATCTGAAATAAAATTGATACATTTATAATTTTCATGTCAAAGTGTTCAAAAGTGTATTCTATTTATTATTACAATTGTAAACAATGAACGTGCATAAAATGTTTTTAAGCTTACCCTGTTTGAAGGATTGGTAGAGGCTTTACTTGATGCATTTAAAGCATTCAGAAAGTTTCTACCTACGTGAACTTTACGAAACATCTGTGTAATATATAATAAACTCAAGATGTAAACATAACCTATACTATCACTCAGATTATACTACATACACTTGTTAATTTATTAAAGAAAAAAAAAAAAAGTGAATGATTTTTGTATGGTAAGTAACATATGCATAATTATTCATCGACTTATCTTTATATTGTTATCTGTGGTATACGTTATAAATCTTTCTCAACTCGATACTACGTAGCTTATCTTTTCTACAATGAGGAAAATTAAAGACCTTGAATATGAGAAGTTATATGATTAAATTAATTCTGTTTAACTGATAACGTTTACATCACTACATTCTACCTACATTTACTCTCCCCCTTTCTCCCTCTCTCTTCTTCTCCTCATACTATTCATTTCGTAAGCATGTATAATATTATTACGTATAGCCACAATTTCCAAGTATTTAAATAATAATTAGAAGTTTGAAGGAGTATATAAATTATACGTTCGTGATCCAAAATGTTTAAAAATATATTATGCATAAATTTTCTAATATTTAGACGTGATTCATTTGAACTTTATATCAAGTTTTAGACTCTTCCAAGAATTTACACGTATGAGTATATATAAATATACGTATGGGAGAAAATTATAGATCAAATCATATAAAAGTTTGTTGTGAATGCTTGTCATCAAGCCTGATTCTAGGCATTCATATGACCGGATGTGTGTAACGTCTGTATAGAAGCAAGTAAGACAGTTTTTTGGTAGCATTATAAAAATGGACATTTTTCAAGAAATTATATAGATCAATGTTTGTGCTCAGAATTAATGTAGGTCAGCAGTGTACGAATACACAAATCAAAAAATTCTTTTTTTTTTTCGACATATTTCAAGCTTTCCCGCTTATATAGATAATTGTTATATATAGATAAATGTTGCTTCAGCTTCTTCTCTTAGAGCATATTCCCAACTGATTTTCAACTACTTCCAAACTATAATATTCTGTTTGAATTGATATTTTTTTCTTTTTAATATTTACAAGCCATCTAAACAAATAATAATAACTATTCGTTTTATTGATTATAAATATATATATATATATATATGTATGTATGTACATATTTGTTGGCACGTAGAAAGTGGAGAGAAACTACGTCTGTATGACGAGAGCCTTTGTATACACAACGGTTTGTTAACTAATTAATTAGTAGTTAGCTGTATTCATCAAAATTATTATTAAAATTTTTCATGATTCTTATGTGCTTTTAAATTTAACATTACATGGCACTTTCTGAAAATAGAAAACGAAAGAAATATATTTATTGACTAGCGATGTACCAAAAGCGGCGCTGCGCGCATGCTCGGCGGGAATTATTCAACCGTTCTGACGTCGTATACGACGCCATATTTATTTTCCGGATATCAGAGGAATTTGTATCGTTCTTCTGATTACTAATAATCAACATATTTTTTTCTAACGTACACCTTCTTACAGTACATTCATAGATTCTTTGAAGCGCGTTTTCTAACATGTGTCGTTAGCAGGTCGTAGTATTATTGTATTTTAAGAAATATTTGTGAAAGAAAAAATCATCAGTCTTCGTTTATATTCCGACGAGTAAACATCGTAATTTTATCATGTGGTATAGATGCATTTAAACAATGAATACTTTCGATAATTTCTCATTTATTTTTAAACAATGTATAATATATATTAAACACTGTAAGACGATTAATTAATATCTAAACAGTAGTGCATTTGTTCTTGGTGGCCGCGTGCACAGTGCGATTGATAGAGTAGTACGTTTTTTTTGTACGAGGTGATTGTTAATAAATAAACTAGAATCAATCGCGAAGTATAGAGTCAGTGTTGTTCGTCATAATTATTGTAGTTAAAGTGTTGTGACGATGACCATTGCAGAACTTCGTAAAAGGTAAGTCATTTTTTTTAAGTTGTTATTATAAATCAATGACATATGCCAGCGGAATTAGTCAAATAAAGCGCGCGAACAATATCTTTATCTTCATGGTCGAGACACTGTATGGCGCCAGGAGTACTGAGAAGTGAACATTTTTAATGGTTTAGTAGCGACGCTAGGAATTAGGTGGCAATGCTTGTATAAACGATGTGTGAATTCTGAAATAGGATTGTGGAAAGAAAGAGGTTAATATTTGTTGATAATGAGGTTATGGTTTTCCTCAATATCTCGTTGTTCTCCATATATCACAGGAAATAAAGTGTCTGTAACGTTTAGAATAATAATGTCTCGAACGAAGACTGATCAGGTTTTAGAAAATTTAAAAAATAATCCATATTTTGACAAGTATGCAAAGAAAATCGCAGAACTTCAACAAATAAATCCGGATTTATTGAAAGAACGCATCGAAGAAGAAGAGAAAAAAGTGCAAAAGAGAAAAGGTATGGGTTTACTATTGCGTAGTTTGCTATTGTCATTCTCATTTCTATCTGTTTCGAAAGGTACGATCGATAGATATTTCCTTTTTATTCTTTTATATCGTGACATTTGATTCAAATATAATCGTATTAGATTAAATATTATTCAGGATTAATTTATATAACAATTAGATTCATTGTATTTTTGTTGTATTATAGAAAAACAAGAAGAAGAACGTAGTATCTATCGAGCTAAAGCAAAAAGCGAAGTAATAGAGGGATCGCATACCAAAGAAGTACGTTTAAGCGATATAATGAATATGGAGATGATAAAGGGAAAGGCGAAAGAAGAAATTGAAGAAATTTGGACTGAATATCATAAACAAAAAGATTACATTTGCGCGACAATGGAACCTGAGCAGTACGAAAGGATATTCGATTACGGAAAGAAATATCCTTTGTTTCTATTACCGTTACCAAGAAAACAGGGCTATGAATTTTTTTTAAGTCAATTCCAAGGGAATAAAGTTTATATGACGTCTCTTTTATGGTATCAAACACACAAGGAGAACGCACCTGAATGTTTAACCCTAACTCATTACACAGAATTTAAAGATAGCAAGGGCATAGTACTGATGCGCGGTGAATTTGATTTGAATTTTTTAAATTGTCAGGAAGCCCAATGTTTAGCTAATGAACTTCAGTTATATTATACAGGAAAAAGTTCAGAAAGGTTGAAATTAATGGAAACATTTAATAACGCACCTAATGATTTTAAATATAACGATCTTATCAGTCAATTGGAAAAAATATCTTTTGTAACGTAATTATATACTAATGGTTATTATGTTAACGCTAGAGCAGTAGTAATTTTATGTATTTTTATTTGAGGAAACATATAAAACGTATTAAATATCGTTTGAAAAGTTGACTAAATAGGTCATATTTTAGATCGTAAACGTTTACTATATAAGAGTATAGAATATTCGTTGGTAAATGTCGATGGTTTCGAAGAAGAGACGTGAAATTGGTCGTACGAGCAAACGTATCTTCTCCCTTATATCCCAGCTTATATCCTTCAAATTTAAATAGTGATTCGGAAATGAGGGAGAAAAAGGGCGTTTGCCCTTTTCTCATACATCGTTCAACTTTGGATTTCTAAAGAATCGTACGAACGATATCGATTATCTATGTCGATATAGATGTGAAAAATATTAGCTTTTTTTTCTTTTTTCTTTTCTCTTTTTTTCCTTTTCCTTTTTCTTTCTTTTTTTTTTTTCCTCGATATCCTGGATGGAAAGGAAAGGAAAGGAAAGGAAAGGAAAGATGACAAGTTTTATGATCGACGAGCCGACATAAGCCGAAAGCCGTAGCATTAAGCGTTATAGAACGAGACGTTGAAAAATAAAAAGAATGAACTATTGGTGTACTAGATGAAGCAATTTTGAGGAATGCATATGTTGATACGTGCATCACAAATTTCATCATTGCGATCTATGAAGTACGTAACGTCGAGTTTCGCTCATTAAATGGAATATTTATTTTAATCCACTGAACGGGCCGCTAATTGCGAGTTATCGTTCTCGCTCGGAATGAAGAGACCCAATATTAAATTATACCAATCTATTATCAAATATCTATCATATTTATGTACGATATATATATATATATATATATATACATCATTTCAATTAGTAGAGACAAAGCAAAATAGATCGAAAGGGATGTAGAGTTTAAGCGGGAGGGATTTCTCGTTATGAAAAATGAATTCTGACGTCAATTTTCGATGCCGCAATTTCAGGCGAGAAAAAAAATATATACGTGTATATAGTTAAGAAAAAAGAAATAAAAAGAAGAACGTTCCGTGGCATAATTTTACAAGCATAAAGAAGGTAGGTGCGTGGTGGTCTTCGACAAAATGGTTAGAGAAAAAAAATGTATCTAGCCGCGTTATCGTGGAGGCAAAAAGCGAACAGCTTAAGGGGTCGTTAAGCGCATTATATGCATCGTTTGTAGGACGTCGCCGTCAAATATCGTTATCGTAGGTGGAAAAAATATGAAGGCACAATATTTTTCATAGGAAGGACAAAGTGGTGTGTTCGGCATCCACCACATGCTTCGGTTTTACTCGGCTTGGCTCGGCTTGGCAGAGGAGTCAAGCAGGTGGTTTGTTTGTACGCCATGCCGGTTCTCACGGTACGGTTCGTTTTTTTTTCGTTCTAAGCTCTTCGGAGGTACACTTACTTGGTTACTTCTCACTTATGACATTTTGAAAATTGAAAGCTGGCTTTATCGTGGCCGCATTCAAGCTAATAATAGATTTTCGAACGTCGTTCTTACATACCAACGAGAGCGACGCGACGCTAAAGGTTGCCAGGCGCATATATACATTTAGAGGCGTACACGAGTTAGATGTATTTTTAGGAGGATCCTAAGACTGTCAGGGAACGAGGGGGTGAGGGAGTGCGAGAGAGAGAAAGACTCAGAAGAGCGATCGGAGGAGAGTGGGAACGGAGCGAGAACGAGCGAGAAAGGAAGACGTTATCGGAACGGCTAGTAGCGCGAGACCACAGTGGCTAACATTGATTTTCATGGAGGTTGGGGTTCTCGAAGGCCACATCCAGAATGGAAGCTGCGGCCTTCGATTCTCTCTCCATTCACTACCCTTGCTATTTTCATTCTTACCCTTCTCAAGTCGGTTATTTCTTTTCTCGAACTTTAACTCGCAAACGCAAAAGTTCGTACCTAATAGTTTCGATTAAAAACTAATAAGGGAGGACCTATGCCTTCGGATATTTGTCTATTTGGGATACTGTCAAATCCTTCGCAACTAATTGCGATATTAAAAAACGCGCCGAAATCATTGCTCCGTCTCGCGGTCCATTTATCCTCGATATTACTCTTAGCGTTTCGCGATATTTTAGAATGGCTCGCTCGTTCTCGTTACCGTTATTAAAGCTCTACCAATTTCCCTATATTATTCGTATGCTAATCATTTGTAAATCGTTACTCGTTCGACATTTTATTATCCGGCGTTCGCTCTCGGCCCTATGTTCGTTCGTTTTTACATTATTAATCGCACAAAGTGGAAATCAATTGAGGATTATTCACTTTGGACAAAATTTTCTCGGTAAACGCGTACAGACATGCAAAATATATATGAAGGGAAAAACAAATGAAGATCGATCGATCGACCGATCGACCGATCGACCGATCGATCGATCGGTCGATCGATCGAAAGACGAAGTCTTCGTTGGTTCTCCCTAATTTTCCTTTTGTAATTCGGGAACAGAGGCAGCAGCCGGACGTTTTAATGAAGTTTGCTTAGGTATTTATCGACAAAAGGTACGCGAAGCCGAAGCTGTTGGGTACTTTCGGTTCGTTCGTTTTTAAGTAACGGAAATCGTCCAACGAAAGTACTAAAGTGGTATTAATCTTTGTCGGTGCTCACTGAAACTCTTCTCTCTCTCTCTCTCTCTCTTTCTTTTTTCTTTTTTTTTTATTCTATAAGTTCCCTCTTTCTTTCTATATATCTTTTTCGCGCGCGCGCGCGCGCGCGAGCTCATGGCCCTTTAATTATTCCTTTCGCCGCTAGCTATGAGCTTTTTAAACTACGCCTCGTTACTCTCGACGAACTATCTCTTCCTTTTCGTAGTGCGTTACCCTCGTTACCTTAGTCCCTTTCGTCGAGCATCATTTAACTATTTCAAGTCGAATACGAATATCAACGGTAAAGATGGTTAGAGCGTATAGACCAAGATCCAATAACTACCGTCTGTTCGGTCTTTGACTAAAAGAGTATCGAATCGAATCATCGGAGTCACGCTAATAAATTTACTGCGTGCTATACGAAGTAGAAATTATAGGAGATTAAACGAAGATCCAGACGTGATTTTGTCCAGTAAAGTAACGTTATCGTCGAAGTTTTTATATTCTTCTCGAAAAGATTCAACTCGTATTAACACGCTTCCGTTAACATTGGAAAAATAATTCTATCCTAGAGTAATAGGAAATTACAGGTGGTAGTAGATATATATATATATATATGTATATATATATTTATACACACGGTCGAACCACAAGGGATATCTATAGGCTGCAAAAGCTATTTAGATTTTGTCGAACGAAACCGCACTGTCGCATACCGCGCTGATCTCGCCGCTCGTATTCCCGACCATTTGCGTTCAGGCCAAGCATTAACTTAGGAATTAATTCTCTCTCTCTCTCTCTCTCTCTCTCTTTCTCTCTTTAGCGAGCTCACTATCGAACGCCACCGAGACACGAATTATCCTTTCGTTGGAATTTTAGTCCTTCCCACTTCAGTGGGAATTTTCCAAACATTTCTACGTAACGAAGAGAGTTATATTTCGAGTTTGAGCCATTGGGAAAACTCTCGACGAGACTTCTCTTTCGTCGATATGTTCGCACGAAAGATTTAGATCTAAAGTTAATTTGTTAAATGAAACGAATTACTTGATGATTACAACACGCGTTATAAAGTTGATGAAATGGATTGACTTTATCGTTATCGTGAAAAAGACGGAGATTCGCGTCTGTTTGGGACAGTTGAATGCGCTATGCAGGTCGTTTAAAAGATACAAGGTTAGCGCTAATTTGACTACGTAAACGTATCAACGCGTAAATCATGTAGCGCGCAAGAAATGTAGCGTAAAAGTGTTCCGTACACGTGCCTCTATTATTTTACTTTTCCCTTATAGAAATATTTGTATTTCTTTATGATTACGTAAGATTTTATAAGCGGAGGATTTCTCCGAGAGAGATTGCCGATCTTCCCTATTAATCAATAATGATCTTTTTGTCTTTCTTTTTTCCTCTCTCGTTTCTCATCGTAATTATCGTGCTTATATATAAAACTCGCGTGCTCGCAATACTTTGAAACTTTTAGGTTAATCGAACCCTCGAACGAGCAACATTCATTGGGTTATCGAGAGCAAATTTGTAATTCAAATCGTTTCTGTCTCTCGTCGTTCTCCGCGTAACGTATGATCTCGATGATACACCATACGGTCCGACCGGTGCGACATTACTTTCGCGTATATCACCTGCAAAATTCTGAACGAGCGTACATATATACTCGTAATATCGATGTTAATACGAAAAATATCGTATACGCATATCGTACAAAAAATATAACCCTATGTACTTTGTTTTCCCTTACGTTACAAATACAACGAATAATTTGTTCGATATGATAAAGCGATCTCATTATCGTTATTGGCATTGATCCGTATAAAACGATTGTATAAATTGTTAGCTTGTAATAAAAGTGTCGCTTACGTAGAAGAAAATCTCTTTGACAATGTTCTCGCTAAGAATTACGCTCTACTTAACCGAATTAAAAGAAACTTTATCTTTGTTACGTTGGTGGCACCGTGATTCTTTTCAATGAACAAGAGAGATTACCTTTTCGGATAAAGAAACGCTTCGAAAATACAGAATATCGTATAATTTCATTCGACGTTGCAATAAAAATTGAATCGAATCGTTGTACTAGAAATAATTACTTGGTCGATATCTTTGTTTGAAAAATATTATTTTTTTCTCGCGAAAAAATCGTATTATCGTTGATCGAAATAAAGTAAATAAGTATTGCAACTCGATCAACGATAAACGCTTAAAAATAATTGGAATATAGAAGAGTTAGCTATATTTCGTTTTATAAGCTCGTGACATCGTGAGCTCTTCGATCTCAGATCGTTTCGTTGGTAACGATGAACGGTAATTGGTTTGTCGGAAGGACGTTGATCTAGACACGAACCGTAAAACTTTTATCCGTGGAATCTCTTATCTTTCATTCATTTGTAGAAGGGATAGGAGGAAGATATCAGAAAGATCTCGGAATTGATACTCTTGTTAAGAGAAGCAACCGTTCGTTTATTCCTTCTATCGAATCCTTAGGATCGTTACAAGAAAAGGAACATTATGAAGAAACGTTAAATTTAATACAACAACGGTGATACGATTCGACGTAGGAGAATACGAAGGATGCGTTTGAACAAATAGGAAAAGGTATATTTATTTTCATTGATGAAGGCGTCGCGAAAACTCGGAAACTTTTTACTCCATTTTTCTACTGTTTTCAGTATAAACGGATCGTCCTTCTTTTTTCCTTCTTTTCTCGGAAAACAAACGGCGTTACGAACCTTCTATTCTTTTCTAATTTAAAACCTTAGTAAACATAATTCCAAAGGCACGTTCTCTCTCTTTCATGGACGCATATTTTAATCCTTTTTCTACGATTCGAATCTCTAGAGTTATTTTAAAAAGACTCTGTCATTAGTTTTCCGATAGGTTATTTTCTTATTCATTGGTATGAAAAATTTGAAAGCATTCGTGGAAGCAGAAAAGCACTTTTATTATAACCTACTGAGTTTTACTATCTTACAATCGGAGTTGCTGATATATATGTGTGTGTGTGTGTGTGTGTGTGTGTGTGTGTGTGTGTGTGTGTGTGTGTGTAGACGTATTTCCATGTATGTAACCTCAGAATGCGTGCATATTTCAACGCTGAATCTCGTTGCGTACCTTTGACAAAGTAAGAATATGTAAGGTTTCCTATTTCTTTTCGACCTACCTTTTCTTTTGCTTTCGCATTACGTTCTTCGATTTTTCAATTATTTTTCTATTTATATATCGCGAAAGAAATGAATGTACATTTTAATTGGTTCGAGTTAAAGAGAGCTTTTTCTTTTCTTCCGATTCTTTTTCTTTTATCGAAGTAATAGACACAACGGAATAACAAAAGCATTCCACTAATATAGCTCTCCTTCAGTCGAGCAATAAAAGGTGACGCGTCCAGAGACCAGCTTTTCTTTTTCTCAAAAGGAAAATTGGTTGAAAATTGCGTCATCCCTTTCTACAAAATCCACCTGGATCAGTTGTGTCCATCAAGAGAAACAAACGAGAAAGGGAAAGAGAGAGAGAGAGAGAGAGAATGTGAAGCACCGTGAGAAAAAAGGCTATTCCGTAATTCCAATTACTGGAACATCGTGAAAATAATTACGAGTGCGCCGTGCCTTGAACAACTTTGAAAACACTATGGTGAAAATCAACGATTACGGGAAATGGAAAAGTAACGAAAAAAGATTAGAAAAAAGATAGTGCATAGATAAATTGCGATTAGATAATGAGAATAATGTTTATCATATGAGTTATATTTTATAAACGATCATCGAATTTCTTCCGAGGCAAGCTATAATAGCTAATAAGAGTTTTATTGTCAAGATAGACAATTATATACGATGGATTCGATTAATTAAATTAATTCGATGAAAAGCTAAAGAATTTGCGAGGTATCGGTATTAAACAACGAAATTGAATATTTTTTTTCTACGTTGGTATTGGTTCTCTAACATTGCGTAATATATATATATATATATATATATATATATATATATATATATATATTTATATATTTTACGTTCTCCTTTATTTTATCGAGACGCACACTTTGATATGGAAATAAGGAAATTGAGAATTCGAGAGGAAAATATTGAAGAGCTAACTTTTCAGGCTACGAGTTTTGACATTTTTTAATATTATATAGTATCATTATTCCCGGGGGAAAGAAACGTATTTCTGTTTATCTTTTATCGTAATAATTGGTTTCTATATCTCAGACACACAGAGGGGGAGAGAGAGAGAGAGAGAAAGAGACAAAAAGTTAAGCCGAAAGAATAGTGAAGAATAACGATATTGGTTGTATTGGATACCGAGAATCGGAGTACGGTATCGTCGTAGAATACGCCGGATGGTATTTCAATGAAGCTATTACGAGAATCGTCCATATAACAGAGATGGTAAGCTAGAGTAAATAGAGATAGAATCTTTGCAATTCGTTATTTATTATGCTCCTTTAATATAGTTCCACGATTAAAAATATTTCTAACGTTTTGGCCGTTCTCCCTTTTCCTTCCATTTGTTTCTTTCCTTTTAAATCTGTCGCGACAGGACTATTATGGTCTATTACTCACGACTTTCGTCCAACAAAATCTATGTTAGATCGATTGATTCAAGTTCGTTGAACTGTATACAGGAAGTCTTGTCTCAGAAATTCCGACTATTTGCTTTGAAGATCGTAAAGCGATAAAGCGTGACACGAGGTACCACCGAAACCTTGATTAATCATCGTCTAAATCGTTATCTGAAAAGAGTTGGAAATATAAGGAGTATATATATATATATATATATATACACACATATATACTTATGTACTTATTTGAATGGTATATAGCTGACTCAAGATAGATACCAACGATCAATGTAAGAAGGGAAGCGTTACTTTGAAACGACAGAAACGAGGGATGGGTCTCTCTCGATGGGCGGGTAGTCGCCAAGGATTATCGATGCGATGGTCACGGTAAAAGTTTCTCCTAACTACTCCTAACGCCTCCTGATGGATAGCCTTGAGAGAGAGAGAGAGAGAGAGAGAGAGAGAGAGCTTTTAAACGCGTCTATACAAAGAAGACAGTGTTGCGCGCGTGGCTATGGAAAACAGATAATATCTACTTTCGTTGCCAAGCAAGAAATAATTTCAAGCACGTATTTGCGATAAACTGACGGATTACGACAAGTTCGAATTAAAAAGAAAAGAGAATCGCAATTTGAGCATATTTTACGATAGTAAGTAGGTATATCCTATAGACGCATTGGGCATTGGTTCGAAATCGAAATAATGAGTTTGGCATATTAACTATAGTATATAAAGATCAAGAAGATATATTTTTATTGATATCTTTTTCGAGACCATATGGCGTAAATGGAAAAGTATTGTAAATCGTAAAATACCAATATAAATCGTAATCATAAGAAAAGGAAAAGCGTTCGATGCGTCGTTTGAAATCTGTCGGATGAAACGTATGTATTTGGAATTCGTTAGGATAGTTTATAAAGAGAAAATGAAGGTATAAATAGGTGCATTAGTAAACGTTTCGCGATCGTAGGACGTTGCTTCGCATCTCGCAGTTCGACGAACGAAAAGTAACGATCGTTACGGACGAATCCGATGGCATCGACCCCGCGGCAAGGGAATATACAGAGGAGAACATTTCTAACGACACTTTCATACTCGAGTCAGCTTCTATTCCCACGATTCCCTCGATAGAAGTTATCTCATGAATATTTTATAAGGCCGTACGACCGATACAAGGATCCCTCGATTAGCTATGCATCGTCCGTGCATCATCTCAACGATTTCTCCGTTCGCGAGATGTTTTCGCATTTTTCGACTTTAACGTTCATTAAAAGGTTTGCAACTACGACAGTTGGTACGTTAGCACGTTTATCTATGCTCTTGGATAGGTATATGTCGTTAAAAAGATTTAAAAAACGTTTAGAACAATTTTTTGCGCCGATCTTTCGCGTTTGATATTTCTAGCACATGCGCGGGAGCGCATTAACCACGTTACGACTTTTAATTTCGTATGTACCTAAGTGCTTAACAATTTTCGTCAAAGAGAACCAGCTGGAGTGTAAACGAATCGTCGGTAAAACGAAATATCGTACTTTGCGGAATAATTGGATAATAATTATCTCTTCTATTAGCTCGGCCAAACGTTACCTTCTTTTTCATCTTGTTTGTTCGTCCGGTTCCATTGATATCACGCGCCATTACTCTCATTAAACTCAATGTTTGACAATGATGATGCAGCGACAAAAGCGAGCATTATTTCACGGTGGTCGCGTAAAAAAATAAAAAAAGAAAAAAAACATCTACAAGCAATAAGTAATATCGTTAAATGTTTTGAAGAGAAATGAAGGAACCTGAAAGAAGATTCGGATAGTCGATCCTATTTTTCGCTATTACAATGGATGCAATGTTTTTACGAGGATTGCGTCCGTTTTCGAGATAGTGCACCTTGACGCAGCTTTTGCTCTCTTCTCGTCGTTTATAACGAACGCGGTAGTTCGACGAGCGCGATCTACCCTCGGGCTCGCTCTGCGCGCCACGCGCGCTCCCTCTCGTCGTCAAGCGGCTGTTTCGTGCGGATTGCTCCTGCGCTCTGGGATGCTGCGAGATTAGCAGCCCCGCAGCCCACCCGCAACCGCCCCCCACGTCGAAGGACGACGCGAGAACAGCAGTGAGAGCCAGGCCGCCGCCATAGCCGCTCCCCGGGCAACGAAGGAGGAGAAACCGTCGAATTTTCTCTCTTTTTTCTCTGTCTGTCTGTCTGTCTGTCTGTCTATCTATCTATCTATCTATCTATCTATCTATCTATCTATCTATCTATCTATCTATCTATCTATCTATCTATCTATCTATCTATCTATCTGTCCATCTATCTGTCTTTCCGTCTATCTGTCCGTCTTCTTTCTCTCATTTACTTTTTCTGTCTTTCTCACTCCTTCCAATCTCTCACGTCAAACAGCTCACCGCTCGCTCGTTCGCTCGGTTGCTTTCATTTCTCTTCCTCTTCCTCTCTTGTTCACTCTTACTCTGTGTTCCTCTTTTTCTTTTTCTCTCTTTCTCTCTCTCTCTCTCTCTCTTTCTCTCTCTCTCTCTCTTTTATCCCTTCGGTCGTGCGTGCGTGCAGTGCGTGCACGTTCCTTGCTCGTATTTGCGCGTATCGTTTAACGTGTCATCAATCGTACCGATCACGCTCCATTTATGATACGCATTTTTACTATTGCAAAAGGATTTTCTATAGGAGCAATATAAAGGAAAAAGAAAAAGAGAGAGAAGGGCGAGAGAGAGAGAGAGAGAGAGAAGGAGAGAGAGAGAGGGAGAGAGGAGTAGAGAGAGAGAGAGAGAGAGAGAGAGAGAGAGAGAGGGCTGGCTAGTGCGTCAAAGTGTATTCTGCGAAAATGTGATCCGGAACAAAGACGTGGTGCGAGGAGCTTACGTGTCGACTAGGTGAAGTGTCGAAAGGAAGAGTAACGCCGCGCGCGAGATGGTGCGCGATAAACTCATACGTCGTACATATCCCGTCGATGCGACGAAAACTTGTTAGATATATACGACAATCAATTCATGGATTTTCCTGCTCGAATAAATGTTCGGAAGAAGTAAACGAGCGAGCGAGCGAATGAACGAACGAACGAACGAACGAACGAAAGAAGAGGACGTGGAGCTCGGACACGTGTCGAATACCACGAGCCAAGCAACCCCCTATCGAAAGATAAGGGAATCGAGATTAACGGCTGGGCTGAGGGTTGACACGGCGATCGGTGATGCTTGGTACATCTATCTACGTTTACGATACTTTCTTTTTTTTTTCTTTTCTTTTTTTTTTTCTTTTCAGGTCAAAACGCGAAAAGGAAGCGCGCTACGCGCAAAAACTTTTTCTTTTATTCTTTTTCAAACCAACTAGCGACTTTGTCGATTTTCTCCCTCTCTTTTTCTCTAACCTGTCGGTAAAGTACTCGCTAGGCTTTTCACGTGAAGGAGTGGAAAGTTCGGCCCTCTTTAAGGAGGCGTTCCCGAGTTACTTACGAAGAAGACATCCGAGCTTGCGTGCCCCGAGCTACAAAATATTTACCACGTCCGATCGATGAACCAAGTGGGAGAGAGAGAGAGAGAGAGAGAGAGAGAGAGAGAGAAAATGTAAATTTGAATTATAGTTGCGCGCGTACTTCAAAGATCCTTTTTGCTAGTAATCAGCCTCTTCCAGTGGAAGAAACAAGATACGAAGGGAACTATACGTGTCATCGCGATTAAGCTTGAATAGCTTAAGAGGAACGATCGATGTCTTATCGTTTCTCGACGCTCGAACGCGTGCCTACGATCGACGTATAAAGAAAAAAGAAGAACTAACATTCGAGTTTTCTCTTTGAGCAACATAGGGACGCATGGAACCACCGTCAATTGCAGTCTTTCATCTCTTTCATGATCCTTTAAAAACGGCTATATAATAAAGTGCGCGATGTCTTTTGTTAAAGTAACCGAGCGTATCGCGTTTCGAGAATCGGGCGCCGATTTTTCAGGCACCCGTGTCGTCGACTCGTTGACGCGTTTCGAAAGGAGCGTAGGTACGTATATAGCGCGCCAATAGAACCTTCACACATACCAATCTATCTTAGTATCTATGTAATACGTGCATAAACGAGCACGTGTGTGCCACACTTCAAAGCGCTCGTTACGTCCTATCCATCCGTTAGATGCCACTCGAGTTATTCATCCCCTCTACACATATTTTATATTCCTATCTTTTCGATAACGATATACATATTTACGAATCAATCCTATAAATAAAATCCATGCTTCGACGATACCTATTAATTATTCGTAAGAAAGAAAAAGTGATGCACCATGTAAATTAATATACCACGGAAAAGAACGGCTAGATGGTGAAAGAGAGAGAGAGAGAGAGAGAAAGAGAGAGAGAGAGACAGAGAATGAGAAGGGGAGAAAGAGAAAGAGAGAGAGAGAGAGAGAAGCCGCTTGGGTCCGGAAATCCGATTAAATGCATTCGGGATGTCGAAAGTCGGTCGCATTAAAACGATCACACTCAACATCATTGAAGACGTCCTTCCGTACTGAAGCATCTTTGGCGCGAGCTCTTTAAACGCTCTCGCGTTAATAAATTCACTAAAGAATATAAATAGATTTGAGTACATTCATGATATATTTATAGCGAATACGAATAAAAAAGAAACTTAAAAAAAAAAGAAGAAAGGAAAAAGAAAAACAAGACGAGTATCACGATGACATTTCCCATGGTCTAACCGAGCATACTTTTTTGTATTTTTTCTTTTTTTTTTTTTTTACGAGAAACCATATAGATATCGATATATGTAAAACGAGTATTACGATAATAAACGATAAAAAAATTTAATCGAATAAGATATCAAATATAAACTTATTAACATTAATCCTATTTTAAATTCGATTTGGTTAAGTTAAAAAGTCATTCGTATAAAAGAAAGGGAAACGAATTTGGAAGGGAGCGATAAGAATCGCTCTCTTTTACCGAATAGGATGTTCGAATATGTTACCCGTTATCAGATCGTGCAAAGTATTAAATATCGTTTAACATTTGCCAACCGATATATCGCCGTTCGTCTCGATTTTTATTTTATATTTTTATCGAGTCGGAAAAATTATTTCTTCATCGACTTGCGAGTATTATAGTTTCTTCTTAGCCGATCAAGCGTAAAGATTTTAATTTAGCGTGAATTAAAAGAGAAAAAGTTTTACGCGGAAAGAATTGCAATCATTTAAGAAACGATGCCGCAAGATTCGAAAAGAAAGTTGGTCGTCGGGAATTTCTATTTTCTTTTTCTTTTCTTTGGGAAAGCGAGATGGGGGGGGGGGAAGGAGGTAGGAAGGAGAAGCGGGCAGCGAGGGAAATTAAAAATCTCTTCCGTTAAGCAATTTAACCGATTAGCCGTGAAATGCGATAGTCTTTTCTATTTTCGTAGATAGCTGAAAGGAATAATTAAGGAGTGCTAGACGGGGTTTGATTAAGTGGATGAGTGCTCTCTAGGGTTGCGTCTAATAGAAGCGAGCTTTGAGAAGGACGGGAAAGGAAGGATTTTCGTTCTTTGGTGTATAAACCGAAAGGGGAAAAGACTATTCATCTTTGCGTCGTTTAGGTAACCCTAATGAAGCGAAACTAAAGATCACACTTGATCGGCAAACGTTAAGATCCTTCGTCGAAGCCTAAAAACAAAGACAAAAATTATCATTGAACTTTGTCTGTGTATATGTGCGCGAAAGAGAGAGAGAGAGAGAGAGAGAGAGAGAGAGAAAGAGGAAGGCAACAGAGAAGAAAATAATTTGACTTTCTTCGGTAGCTCAAAGAAAAACTCATAGTTATTATTAACTCGGCGATGAAAGGTTTAATTAAAAGTAGTACAATCATATATTTTTCTTTTTCCTATATCGTCTTTTAGCTGCGGTACCAACTCAACGCCATGAAAAATCACAGTAGGTATATAACGCTATAAATTGAATTTATAAAATTTTATAGGCCGAAATCTGTGCGGGCAGATTCTTGACCCACCTTATACTCCATTTCGTTGGATGTCTTCATACGAATAGATATTGACAGATTTTAGCTGTGAAATTTCCTATTGACAATCTCCGTAAAAGAGATATTGCTATGCAAGATGAAAGAGAAAGAGACAGGGATGAAAGTAAGAAAGGGGTAAGGCGCGACTCTCGTTCGGTGTCACACTGAAGTTCCGACCCCGATTATTCGATCCAATTTGCAAACTAAATATTCCTCGGAATTGTCGAGTGTTGAAGCGGTCCATGATGACTCCTTTATCTCTTAACATCTTCTTTATTAAGGATTTCGACACGTCTCTCCCTCTCTCTTTTCCTTTCTTTATATTCATCTTTTAATTTCTGTGCATTTATTAAGCCGGTCGATTTAATCGACGTTTTTCTCCCTTCGTTCAAAAGAAAAAAAAAAAAAACAACAAAGTTTTGTCTTTCTTCGATCTTTTTTCTTTTCAAACGATCGCTTTTTTGTCTCCTTTGAAACAAGCAATCTTAATTTATTCTCAGCCTTTTAAAATCATTTTTATCGTCGACATCATCCACTCGTAAAAAAGTTATATATATAAATATATAAATATATATATATATATATATATATATATATATATATATATTCATTCGAAAAGGGTATAGAGGGAAAGCGGAAAGTAGGGGGATTGGGATGCGACCTTAGTGGCTTCACTGGGTCATTGGCACGAACGTTGGCTGACGTTGAACGTACTCGGGCGACTCGCGTGACTTCCGGTGCTTAAGCGTCTAGCAATTGACCCTTCGCACCCCGATGTCGCGTCCTCCGCGTACATAACATCGTTGCGCAACGATGCTTTTTCCTATCCTTTTGTTTTCTTTTCTTCTTTTTTTCTCCATCAAATAGCAATAACATCGCAATTTCTACATCATTGCGTTTTATTTCATTATTACGGTATCATTATATGTATATATTATTACATACGTAATATCTAGGTATACGTGATTTAATGAGTTCATTTTCAAGAGTCAATCTTCATAATTGAAAATCGGAAAATCGACGTACTGCATTAAGTCGACTCGAGCATTCGTCCTTACCAATTTAATGATCGTTGTTACCAAACGGTTTAATTCCGACTTCGTGATCATTACGGTCGTTCGAATCGTTGCATACTCATTTCTTTTAAGAAAATCCTCTTGGTAGCTATGAATTTTCTTTTCCTCTCTTTTCTTTTTTTTTTTTTTTCTTATTGTACATTTTACATACGATGTCAAAAGTTCTTAAATCGTTGCAGGTTTGAAAGCACGCGACAACCGTCTTTCCGTATATCGTATTTCAGCTACCTATATTTATCGTAATCCACGTTTCTTCCTCGGTATACTTACGCTAGAAACACTAAACTTAGTAACAACGGAACGTAGGAAAAACATTGAATTTCAAAGATACTCGACTTCGTACAGAACTT
The DNA here is from genome assembly GCF_912470025.1 of Vespa velutina. Classification (NCBI taxonomy): domain Eukaryota; kingdom Metazoa; phylum Arthropoda; class Insecta; order Hymenoptera; family Vespidae; genus Vespa; species Vespa velutina. The sequence goes on from NC_062195.1 coordinate 503,800, forward strand.
TCTTCTATGAATTCTTATTTCGATTTGCATGAATGTTTAGAAATATCGTATTTTCGGAAAGAATAGAAGAGGAAAGTATCGAGTGATCGAAGAAAAGAAAAAAAGATTTAGATTTTATTTGACAACTTTTTTTTCAACTTTACAGACATCTACGTACTTAAGTAAATGCATACCTAGTTCCATTAACTTCGATCGTGCTTTTTTTTTTTTTTTTTGTTATATTCTTTTCCTAATCATCTTATCCGTAGCCTTTTTCAAGTTAGGTCATATAATTCGTTTAGAAGTCGCAAGCGCCAAAATAGCAACGATCTCACGCACCTACGAGTTAAGCGCGAGCGATGGAAAACTTTAATCACTTTTATGATTAAAGTAATGCCGCAACATTTTCCATCTCTTTGTACTACGTCATATCCTTTTAAATGTCTCTTCCGTAAGAATTTTTCATATCCAACGTTTTAACTATTAAGGCCTACAAATAATATTTTTTAATCGGCAAAGTAAACATTAACAAATGTGATAAGAAAAAAAAAAAAAAAAAAAAAAAAGAAAAGAAAGAAAAAAGAAAGAAAAATGATAAATATCGAATAATCCGTTTTATCTGTAGGACATTTTGTAGGGTAAAAAGTATAACGGTATTAGGCGATAAAGCGTTCCCTGAAAAATAAAATTACCTGAAAGGATAAAGCTCGGTAGTAAGATGGTTCTTGAAGAATTCCAAGGAGAAAAGACGATAAGAGCGTGCAAGCGCGGAATTCCAGGAAGATCAAGGTGTTTTCACGACGAGAGCTTTCTCCTTATTCAATTTCGGCATTAACTTACGTATCCATGTATGTGGTAGCGAGTAGAAATTCCGCAAGATGTCGAGACTTCATCCTGATTAAATTCTCTGATTTATTATCGGCACTATGAATCTTGGAATCGCGAGAGAGTGCAATCATTTGCATAATGGAACTGTATCCCGTAAAAGAATGCTAATTCGACCGAACGAGAATATAGATTTTTTTTTTGTCTTAATATGAATTATATCTTAATGAGAACTTTAGATATGGAAAATATTTTTTCCTTTCAAAATGCGACGATTTTTCTTCGATCGACCTAGAGAAGAAATCGAAAGCGTGTACGTAGCGCGAATTTGGCCAATATTGTTTGAAATTTCGAGTTTAGGCGTTATCTCTCTCGATGTATCTTTCGAACGAGGCGCCGGCGAAAGCGTCGATTCTATGCGTAGAAAGGAGTGAGTTAGAGAGAGAGAGAGAGAGAGAGAGCGCGTATGTGTGTGTTTGTAAGTGTGATAGAGAGAGAGAGAGAGAGAGAGAGAGAAGGACGACGTCCTCGTTGCCATGGCGACTCCCGACGAGTTCCGGACAATCCTGGAAAGGTCCGCGAGCGCTGCTAAATGCCCTAAATAATACAACTTCGTCGTCGACTTGCTCCTTCTGGCGCCTCCGTTTTAACCTTTTCCCTACTATTTTTGGATTATCCTTGACGACCTTTATCCCTCCTCCTCAGATCCTCCTTCCAGCGATTTGAACTACCCTACAAATATCTTATATGAAACATTTTGCGTGATAATAAAGAAAGTATGTAAGAAACTCGAGTGGTCTTAGAGGAAATGTATTTGAAAGGCGAGAAGTATTGGGTCCTTCTTTTTTATTTTTCTCTCTCTCTCTCTCTCTCTCTCTCTCTCTCTCTCTTCCTCTCGATATTTTTGAAATGCAGGTAAATACTTTAGGAATTCGTAAAGGAACGTCAAAGAGCTTTGGCGCGATTCATTGGATCCGAAATGCGATCGCATTACGATCGTATTGGAAGCTTTACTTGCGCGTTAATCCGTTAAAATTAGGTTGAAGTAGCACAGTCACTTACAACGTTATCCGCATATTCTGTGATCCTCTCGAAGAGGCTTTGCGCGAACTAAAATGGTCAACGATCGGTCACTCTTTCTCTCTCTCCCTCTCTGTACGATTTATTTTGAATAAATTTCGATGTCGATCTCTATAAGCCATGATGAAAAAAAAAAAAAAAAAAAAAAAAAAAAAAAAAAAAAAAAGAGAGAAAAAAAAATATACAGCGTCCAAAGCCCTCGTGTAGGGCGAACGGAGCGTAATAAATGGGGAACGAATAAATGCGTAATAATCGAGAAAGAAATATTAACGAGGAGTGACATTTTTGGCGAATGATTCGCAGAACCTCGAGGACAAATTCAATTTGTTTATAATTTCAAGTAGAAAGTTGGAAAACGCCACGCGTGGCATGGAACGACATGGTGGGACGAGAGATGCCGGGCGTCGATAATCTCTTTAGTGCGTGTAAACTCGTGTACGTTCCACACTCAAACGATCCATTAGCGTGTCGGTAGGTGTTCTAATAAATGTATCGCGCGAGAACGGAATAAACAGGCTTCGCGTTTACTCGCGATAACCGCGATCGATCGATAGAGAAATTTCCGAAAGTGTCCGAAATTAATATTACATCTCAGGATATTCTCTCGGTGGTAGCATAATCTTTAGAAAAGATCTTAGAAAAAAGATTTTTCTTACGTATTGTCTTTGGATAATTATATTCAACGCGAATCTTTCAATTTATTTAGACCGTCGAAGAAGTCCAATTCGATTTTGACGCTCGAAATACGTTTGAGATTTTTTTGGAAATTTTGCAAAACCGACCACGAACTAGTATCGTAACGATAGAAAAAATTTAAAAGGCGTGCGCGCTACGAGAAATGGAAGTGGAGTAAAAATGTGAATCGTAATAATAAAAACGGGTCGTTTCGTTGCCTTCCGACCAAGCATGCACGTTCGTCTTCTGCGATTTGAGAAATATGCTTCTCTGAAAAATGGTTATCTTTTTCTTCCACTATGCCTCTACGTTTCTCGACGACAAGACGCAACGTATCCCGCGATTATTATATCTCTTATTTGGTTTTGTCGCGTAGAATGCCAAGCTTGCATTTACGAGGATGAGGAGAAGGGGAGAGTCATAAATTTTCTACCGTCCTTTGTCGCATCCTCAGACTTGTAGATCGTCGAGATGAGAACGTTAAGTTGTCCGTAATTTCGTAGAAAAGCGACTCTTCCGTTGATTCTTTTGACATTTTTATGCATAAGTCGAATGACATCAGCCATCCGATATGTTTGACGGATAAATGGGCATAAAGTGGACATAAAGTGGACACGAAGTGGACATAAAGCTGCAAGCAAACAAATTCTTTTACAAAGTCTTGATATTTTTTGAACGCTTGTCAGACGTTTTCGCGAAGAGAAATTTTGATCGTTTATTCGTCGCGAATAGAAAGTCAGTATCAACGTTGAATACCAAGGGTGCCGAGACGATTGTTAACGATCATATTCCATACGTTAATCGTATGAAATCGGCCGAAGGAGCAGCAGGAGAAAACGAAAACGAAAATACGCGGTAACAATCGAAGCTCTCGATCCGAGGGAAAACTCGATACTTCGATCTTTCACGCTTTTGACTCACTTTGCACATTCTTCCTTGCGTATTTTCCATTGACCAATATACTATTCCTGTGATATGTTCCCATTTCTATGAATCTCGTATGCACCTACGAGAAAGAGAGAAAAGAGATAATTCGTTTTATTTTTCTATTCAATTTACGTAAACTCTTTCGTATTTAAGATTTAAGTCTTCGAAACAAAAGTTTGAAACTCCGTTCGAGTTTCTGCGTTAATCCGCTTTTCTTTTTCTCTTATAGACGTGAAGAGGATCGCGTAGGTCGTCCAAGCACGAAATCTAGCGCGCTTCGTCGAAGGAGCGGTAGATGCGCGAGACACTTGTTGCACGTTGCACGACTGCTAAGAAGAGGGAGGGAGAGTGGCTTGGAGGGTGTTGCGAAAAAAATCCAAAGTCGGTGAGAGAGAGAGAGAGAGAGAGAGAGAGGTAGGGGAGATAGAAAGAGATAGGAAGAGAGAAAGAGAGAGAGAGAGAGAGAGAGAGAGAGAGAGAGAGCGGAAGAGATGTCGATCAATCGCTCGAATCCGTTCTTCCGTCGAGCTTCCCTTCTCGAATCGTTGAAGGAGAGATCCTTCGCTTTTGGCCATCCTTGAGGAAGAATCGTATTTTCAAAATCACATTCCCGAAGAGATCTCTTCGGTGATCTGTTCGGCTAAAGTGGTAGAGGACTATCGAAGGGTTGGTTCTAAGGATGAACGGAAGAAACGCGACAAAACGATACGGCCGGTGACAGCGGTGGTGAGGAGGCATCGGCCGGCAGCCATTCTGGAGACGAAAAACAGGATCTTCGCGTCCTCGTCGGAGCCGTCCTATTTGGCCGGCCGTTTCGTTTGGAGGAATAAGAAGAGAAGAGAAACGAAGGAAAGCTGGATCACCTACGTGGAATGTCTTCGGGCGCCAAGCGACTGGTGCAGTCGCTTAGGGGCCGAACCAGTGGTGGTGGTGGTGGTGGTGGTGGTGGTGGTGGTGGTAGAAGCATCGGCGGAGGAGGAAGCACTCGTTCGGATGGCATCGTCGGTGAAGTTAACGTCGTTGGTTCCGCCGGTTCTAGCACCAGTGCGACCAGATTGTGCCATTATGACAGTGGCCACGAACTCGACGAGATCTCCGTCGTCGGCGGTAGCGTCGCCGTCACCGGCGGCGTTGTCATCGGACCTCTTCCCACCCCCACCACACCTTGCCATTGCACCACTCACAAATATGGCAGCGGACAGACCCTTTACAGCATCGCCGGTCTCCCTCCCGCCCCCGCCGCACCCGCTCACAGAGCTCACTCCGGTAAGTTCATACGATTTTACGAACGGAATATTCTTGTCTCGACGAAAATCTACTTCTTCCATAAAAACCGAATGGATACGTCGATCGGATTTGATATATTATCGTAGATAACGTTTCTTTGCTCGCGTACCCTTTTCATTCGCAAGATCAGCGTTCCAGCAAAGAACACATACGATAACGTTCCTTCCTTTGTACCTAACGAGAGTACCTAACGAGGGTGTGGTCGAAACGCTTGTAAGCGCGTAAAATTATCTGTCATAGTTGTTCTCGATGCGGAGAACCAAGGGATGGTATATATGCATATAGTATATTTTCTTTGTTCCATTTTTCGAATCCGTTAAATATAAAATATTAATTCGATCGAAAATCAAAATGAGAAGATTGAAAGGGATCGTAAAACGTTTGGATTTTTTAAGATGATCTACGAAAGAAATAGAAAAAAATGGAAATAAATAAATGACAAGGACACCGAAAGAGATTGGTGTCAATTTCAAAAGGACTCCGGTTTAAAATTCATAAGCGCACCATTCAAGAGCACGCGCTCATCCGACTAGAAAATATTTCGCTCTCGAAGCTTCTCGCTCCGAGTCGAGTTACCGCGAAATCGAAAAGTGATCGATTGTACATATAGTATAACTCCGGTCAAATACGACTTGATTTCACGATCGCCGTTAGACAAGAACGGATGTTTGTTCTCTTCGTTGGTACCGCCATGCGTGGCGATTCCACGATTGGAATGCAGAATGACCGGATTAACAACGTTAACAAGGGGCATTAGATAGCCTATAATCGAAATGGGAGAGCTTACTAACGAACCCGTTATCGATTCAGTCCAGTCGTTACGATTAACGACGCATTCGATGCGAGGAATCACCGGAGAGCTAACGCGATCGACAACCGAACGATCGATCCATCGATCGATCTGTATATGTATATATATATATGTTGTATGTGTATATATATATATATATATATATATATATATATATATATATATATGGGATCGATCGATCGATCCTATACAGTTTCGAAGCGAACAAAGTTATTTCCGACGCATTCCGAAATAGAACAGATTGATCGGTAGAAGGTTTTCACGGTTGAAGATCGAACGCGGGCAGAAAATGTTGCGATCCATCCTTTCAAGATTTATCACGCGTCTAAACCGCAATCGAGCATTCGGTCGAATTCATTTTCGGGTTTGGCTTTAACAAAGCATACTATCTGAACGACCCATCGAATTGCTATCTTTTGGAGAATTTCAAATGTTTCGAAATGCTGGATCAACCAATCGTTTCGATTCGATATCGTTTCGATCGGCCGATAACTTTCTCGATCGTTTTACGTGTGTACATCAAAATTCCGATCGAGTTATGTATATATTTCAAAGGTGTCCGACTGTAACGTCCATTAGAGACGAGTAATAAAGTATTTCGGAGGTTTATTATCGAGGAAAAAGGAAACTTAATCCGATTAATCTACTCATATATTTTTGATACCATTAGAAAAAGAATTTTGTGAGACTATTGAATATTTTCCTGCCCGTCCGGCATTTTCCTTTGACGTTATTCCGATAGCAAAAGACCTCGTTATCTGCGCATACCTATGTAAATTGTACCTATGTAAATTGACCGCGCCATAATATACTTCATGCGAGAGGAAATTTATCGGACGTTAATTAATGACTTTTACTTGAAAATTGCTCGGTATAATCTCTCAAGAAATTCGAACGTTCCCTCGGTATTTTTCTTCCATCCCTTTTTTTCCTTTCTTCCCTTTATCTTTTCTTCTCTCTTTTGATTTTCGTAAATACTTTTCATATTCCTTTTGCGTTGGATATTCAAATAATTCGTATTAATTTCTCGGATATTATCCTTCTAATTTATAAGACAAGTCGTGACTAAACATAAATTCTGAGGATCCAATTTTAATACGACACCATATACTTAAAGATGGTGAAAAATGACAATTAATTAATCATTATGCTTTTTTTTCTTTTGAAATCATAAATCCCGATAAAAAGATTGATCGACACGTACGTAGTTCGACTAAATCGATTTTTGGGTTTGGATGATCGCTAATTTGAATCGTCCAAAGTAGAAGTAGAAAATATCATGGGTGGTAGAACAGACGCCTTTTATGATTGTCAACGATCCGTCGAGTCATGTACTCAATTTTCTACAACGTAAACAGGAATCACTTTCTTTTTTTCGCTCTGTCCTTCACTTTTTTCCCTTTCTTAAAACGGCTTTCTCACTGTGACCTCGTTGATATTGTGGCAGCGTTTGTTGCTAGAAGAGAGGGAAGGAGAGAGAGAGAGAGAGAGAGAGAGAGAGAGAGAGAGAAAGAGAGAAAGAAAAAGAAATCAATACACGAGTGCTGCTATTACTTTAGGATATTGAATACAGTTACGAAGATCCCTTCGTTATAAACGCAACTACCTTTAACAGTGGACCCTGTTATCGTCGTCTCGTACGGCTCTGCTTCTGAAAGCCGATTTATTTTCTCTGCGCGCGTACAAACTGCCTTTGAAATTAATATCGAGACATCGAAGATGTAAACGCGCCTTTATATTCCCTTTGCCTTTGTTCGGAAAATCTATTCCCGAAAGATGAGTTTATATATAACGCGATGTATAGACTACCTATCTCGAGCTTAACGTCGTTTGTTCAAAATATCGAATCTAGTTGAAATCGATATCTTAAGGATAGTCTAAAAATAGCTGCAACCTTGCAAAGCGAAATATTCGCGTAAATTTTTATTCCAAAATAATATTATATAGCCACGCTGTAAACTCTCACTCTTAACGAATAACAAGGTTGTCCAATTAATTGGCCTTACGGAAATAGTAAGGACAACTTTTGCGACTATATTAAGGTAAAAAGAGTATAGATATAGAATGCGAGATAAGACTCTAAGAGGGTTAGACTCTTCTTCTTAGGGCTCGTTTGTATAAATTTACCTACGAATATAAAAGAAATTGGCTCGACGCCACATAGCATTCGACATTATCGACATACCTATGTATGTTACATGGGACTTAGTTTGGAATCGAAACTTTCTTTTTCTTTCGTTTCTGTTTCTTTTTTCTATGGAAAATGACAAACGTTAGGAAAAAAAGAATCATACATGTTTGTTTCCTTATTAATCTGAAAAGATTGGATAATTTTGGCCAATGGAAAGGATCCAAATAGTTTCGCGGTTACTTAAGGTCGTTGGTTTAACCTGGATGAAAAGTGAAAATTCGATCCGTCCGATGAAACGAAAAAACAAACAAAGAAAAATTTGCGACGAGGAAGAAACAAAGGCGAAAAAGGGGATTAAAGGAGAATGGCGTTGTACGCGAGGCACACGGGAACGTGGGGAGGGAGAGTGGGCGGTATTCACGGCGGCATACAACGAGTGTAGAAACTGCTAAAGCTTTAAGCACTCCGGTGACGCTAACGCAACCACAGAGTTTACAAAAGAGTTACAATGTAAAGAGAAGAGACAACATTCGAGGGCGGCAAGTGTATAGTCAGAAACGTAGGATCGGAACTTTAGTGTGTAACATACAAACAAATATCGGTATGTTGTTCGGTTAAAATTGTAAATCGGTTGACAGGAGGAAGATTCGAACGACGAGAAGGGTTCGCTAACGCTTTTCTACGAGATATTTGGGAATTTCTGACGAAATGTCCAATGTTATGTTTCGAGGTTGAATTCGCCGTAAGCATTACACGGTATTAGACCGTAGTTCTAAAAGGATTGGTTTCGTTGACGATCGAATGAGAAGCGTCAGGGATTTCGTGGAAGAGTCCGGATTAGCCATTCTAATGATAGGGCATATACCTAGACAAAGTTACGATAGAAGTCACGAAGGGATTAAACTTGTCTCGGTTTTACACACGGATACGCAAAAGGTTCGCGCCCTACTAGGGAATTAAATTAGCGAACGCAAGGGTATTTAGGGAGAGATAGCTCGATATCGCGAATAGCTATGGCTAAGAGGGGATCGAGGTTACGATAGTTTGACGGAGGTTAAATTGCGGCGAATGGCACAAACAGGAATTAACCTCAACAATTACTCGGCCCTTTGCGGCCTGTAAGGTCAATATCCCTCGAGGTCGACTCGTCTATCGGCTCGTATTATCGTTTAGTCGATCCTCTAAAGTACGTACTATAATATCACCTTCGTCGTGGTTATACTTATTGATATACTTATCTCTCCCTCTCTCTCTTTCTCTCACTAGAAGCCTTGTATTCGGTTTTGCGTTGTTATATCGATCGATGTGCCAAAAAATATGAATTCGTCCGAATGAATGAGGATGACAAGGGTAGTCTCTGGAAGGAGAAAAGTGTACTCACCGAAAAACGACGAAATATCCAGAACATCTAAACCAATTCTTAGTTGCAAAAGGTTTTATCGTAATACGTGTATTATTCAATTAAAGATATTACATGTTCCTCCTTTACGAGTGTAATCTCTGCAACGGATCGCAGAGAAATGGAGGAAAATTTACGCTTCATAATATTTCTCAATAATGGTTCCCTCCCAGTTTCACGAGCTATCATATGATAGCGTCACCGCAAATCATTCTCGTAATATCGTTATACGATCGACGCTTGCCTACGGCATTTTACAAAGTTCTTTGATAAAAATGATGAAACGCGCGAAAAAATAACATCCATGGTATATCGATAAAATTCCATATTTATATTTCTATATCCCTGAAGCATTTAATATTCCATTCTATTAACAATTACTCCATTGAGGAGCTTCGTCGACGGAACAAAATAATGGTGCAGTTTGCTAATTGCACTTCTTCCCTATTATTAATCACCCGCATTCTGGAAACTTACATACATAAATATGTAGATACCTAGTTGTCGCGTGTTTATTCTGTTATTTTCATGCATTACTTGGTAAACAAGGGAAATTTCGATGTAAATACGATCGTAAAGAGATATTAATAAAACGGGAGTATGGAAATAATAACGAAATGAAGTTATTAAGAATGCGAAGCTCGTTAAATTTACAGGGAAACATACTACAGTAGTAGTAGTAGAAGGTAAAAAGCATATCTGCGTATCGTACACACACGTGTGTGTCTCTCTCTGTGTGCGTGCGTGCGTTGTGTATATATATATATATATATATATATATATATATATATATATATATAGTTTTTCTCTCGATAAAAGCTTCTCGTCTTGTGCTTAATTCTACACAATGCATAAATAAACGTATAAATAAGACGATTTTCATCCAAGTCAACGTTGCGATATTCAAAGAGTAGAGATACGCGAAAAGGAAGAAACATTGCGATAAAACGAGATAAATAGAACGAATCATAGACCTGGTAGGACAATTACAAGCCCTGCTGGGTTGCACGCCGTGGATGACTCGTCGTTTTATAATCAGATAAGCTATTTCGTTTATGCCATTACGAGTTCTAGCGTGCGAATCGGATCTTTGCCAACGATAACGGTGGTAATTTATGCATTGGCCGCGCCCCAACGAACCTCCAAACGTTTAATCCGAAAATATGTGTGCTCGGAGGTTACCCAGACGACAACGACGATGAGACGCATCCTTTAAACGTATTATTCCAGGGTTACCAAACATACGCTTCCAGCGCTATTCCAAGAGCCTAATCAGAATAAGGACAAACACGCTCAAACAGAGAAACCCGGAAGAATTTTGGGAGGTATCTTTGCATCGTTAAACCTCTTTGTACTAGACGCGAGAGGATTCTCGTAAAGTTTTCTAACGTGTTAATACAAATTTGATCTCCCGAAAAGCAAATTTCTAATGTCAACGAACCTTTGGCATTTAAGTAAGTTAGAACAGTTTCCCTCGAATCCAATTACGAATGCGTTTTGATGTATCGAGAATAGAAGGACGCATTCTTACGGAACGTCGACACTGTCACGAATCCTTATGGTTCGACGCGAACAAATATTTATATTTGGGAACCTCGACACCGTCAGAGTTTCGGTATTAGTAGAACCCTGTAACGAGGACGCTTATCTCTTTGCAATTATATATATATATATATATATCTCATGGGATGCAATCGACGTGTATGGGGCTTTGTTTAAGTGCGTTATGTATGCAGTTTACCGAGAGCAAGTTTGGTTCATCAACTTGATGCCTTCGAGTTCTCCCCGCTTCGCTCATGACAGTTGTTCATTTATTTCATCTTCCTTCTTTTTTTCATTTTCTTCTATTTCTTTTTCTTCTTCTTTTTTTCTCTCTTTTTTGAACATCTTGGAGCCAATACCGCGCGCTAACGATAAAACACTTTCCCATGAGAATAATTTTATCTTGATGAAATATTATTCGACGAGATTTTCTTGTTTATGCTTATTGCACCAACTTAAATTACTAAATTACATCGCGGAACGAACGTCGAGAACAATTTAATTTGCGTTCTTTTAAAACAGTTTTAAAAGTTCTTTAATAGAACTAAAAGTAAGCAAAATATTTTTCAAATCGAATGGGGGAAATCCACTTGTAATACTTGTAACTACAAGAAAAAGGACTGAAATATTGAAATACGAAAAAGGAATTTAGGCGTCCTAGTGTACGAGCAAACTATTTCGTTAATTATTAATTCACGGAAAGCCTAACTTTGGTTCGTTTCGACACGGTAATTTGAACATAATTCGTTAACGACAAAGTTGAAGCGTTAGCTTAGGTTAGCTTCGTCCTAGTAGAAATTGTTTAGAAGGGCTAACCGTAACGCCAAAACCAACGAGTCAAGAGGAGCAAACTAGCTTAACACCTGACGTCGCATAATCGACTACATTCCGTGCGTAATTGCAAATCGTGTCTCCTATGAGAAAGAATTGAGAGATAAAGAAGACCGAGGTTGTTTCTTCAACGTTGAGGATAAATTAGCAAGTAAGAGCGACGTCATTCTTAGATTATTTTTTTTTTCTTTTTACTTTCTCTCTCTCTTTTTTTTTTTTTACGCCGTTAAGAATTGATTAATCGAAAACGATAAAAAGATCGTCGGTGACCGATCGATCGATTTCATATTATCGCAGTAACACGATGGGAGTAGCTATGTGAAGTAGCGATGGAGTATCTCGATGGAGACGTCAAGAGTGCGCGACGTTAATAAAAGGAAACCTTGAGACTATCGCTTATGTTGGAAGAAGATTCTACGTAGAAAAGAGGCGAAGACGATCGAGTGGAAAACTCGCGTAATCCCAGCACAAACTGGAGAATCTCTTCGGCATAGTATACGGCACTTGGAAAAACGTATTTCCTTCCTCTACGCGTCTCTTATTTATCGCGTTTTCTCCCTCGTTAAGTTTCGAAGGAAAAATGAAGTTGTGCGTTTCTTGCGAAAATTCGTTGGCGCAGCCGGTTGCCGTTGCGAGCCCCCCTTTTGCCGTATAACCATCACCGCAACCTTCCCGTACCTTAAACTTTCTCGTCGAAAGTTTATCCAGAAATTGTTTAGTCTGCTCGATCGCACAGACGACGATCGAGCTTTGTCGTCATCGTCATCGGCGTCCTCGTCACGAGGAATGGAAGCTCTTGTACGAACTTTTCTGCGTTACCACGACTACCGGGAGTAAACTCCTTCGATCGTACGATTTATTCGTTTATACAACTTTTGAGAGATTGTACGAGAGTTGCTTTTCTTCAACTTCTTTAGATCTTAAGATCATGCATCCCAAATACTTTCCGAAAAATTTCACGAAGAAGTGTTACCCGACGATTTCAAGATAATAAAATAATACTTTTACATAGTCGCCGGCCAAGTAATACTCTCCCTTCTATCTGTCCGAGATATATGGGGATAAAGTTTATTTGTTTAAGATATGTATCTGTGTACATTCTTTTTTTCCCTTTTTTCTTTTCTTTCTTTTTTTCTCTTTTTCCTTTTTTTCATACCATCGAGAACAAAAGACCGAAAGCACGTTCAATAGTTGAAATTAAATGAGATGTTTGCGAGAATAGCAAGAGATTGGAAGGTATTTTTCAAGGGCTGCCTGCTGCTGGTGCAAGGTGAAGCGAGGGATGCGAATAAGCTCGGTAATAGTGCAATTATTTTCAGAATAGTCGACATCCGTTATCCATAATAGTACCTTCTTGAACGGCATGAGATATCGATTTGATGAGTAAGTTTCCTCGATAAAAGCTTTACTCCTTTTGCTTTTAACTGCGAAGATAGATGCGAGGAGCTGCGCTATGTAACGTTCTCTCTCTCTCTCTCTCTCTCTCTCTCTCTCTCTCTCTCTCTCTTTCCTCTTCGAGTAAATTTACCTACCTTTGCAATTTACCGTCACAAGTTTTTTTTATTGACAACCACAAATAATGAGTACGGATAAACGGTCGTATGTATACGAAGAGACGAATGGAATAGTAGAGAGGTCTGTGAGAAGCGATCGGTCCGTAAACCAACATATTGTCGGCTATTCGTGGAAACAATGAAAGAAATAAAAGAACGCTCGTGTTTTTCTAGGATGAGAGACTCACTTGTCCTTCCTCTCTTACTATCTCGTACAAAAAATTTTGCCGTGATTTTTCTTTTGCTCTTTCTGGGAAAAATGAAAGAACGGTTAGGTAATCTTTCCCAAAAAAATATATTCTTTCTTTGGATCGTTCTCGAATCATCATTTTCTCTCTCTCTCTCTCTCTCTCTCTCCATTTTTCTTCAGTACGATCGGTAAATCGTTCGAATCTACTTATCTTTAAAAAGGAATAAAAAATAGAGATGAAAGAAGAAAAAGATAAATCGATTCTTACCAAATGTAATAATTATTATTCAACGTGTAAATATTATATTTCATGCGTTTTTACATTCATTCCTATTTTACATCAACTCAATCGTACAATCTTTCGAAGCATACTTCGCATCGAAATATTCGCCGTAAGAGCAATAAGAAAATTTAATTTTTAAGCCGATGTGTATGAAAATAGCAGACTTTTATCCCGAATGAAATTGAAAAATAATATTCCTATCCTGTCTAATCTACTTTCTTTCGTGGCTTCTCAAATATCGCGAGATGGAAGTTTTCTACCTTCCTGTCTCATCCGTCTACTTACTTTTGCTTTACAAGATATAATCGATATTTTTTCTCCTTGAAAGAAGGAGACAGAGAGAGAGAGAGAGAGAGAGAGAGAGAGAGAGGGAGAGAGGGAGAGAGAGGGAGAGGGAGAGAGAAAGAGTGAGAGAGGGAGAGTGTACGTATATGCATTGCAATTAAAGTCCTTCTATCGTCATTATCCATATTTCTGGCAAGAATAAAAGATTCTAATGTATTGACGTACATACATAAACTGTGTTAAAATCAAAGACTCGTAAGGATGTTCCGTGACAGAGACGTCTGATTCATGGATAGAGTTTTTCCCCTTAAATGCTAAAAATACAAATTCAAAAATAGGTTGGACAAGCCAAAATCGAATTGCATTCATTTAAAATCTAAATATAGAACTTCCGTTAAAGTTTCATTTTGTAATATATATATATATATATATATATATATATATGCATTTAGTATGTATGCCGATGTTACGAGGCTATCAATGATTTGCATGACTCGTCACGTTTACAGTTTCATTATACTCGCTGCGAATAAATCCGAGTTATAACGCTTTTAAACGTTTTACGACCTCACCTGTCCACAAATTTTCATTGTTCCACAGTGTATTCGTTTACATTCGTATTACCTTCCTTGACTCACAGTATCATTAACGATTTTAGGTTGTATTCCAACATGAATTTTTCTTTTTTTTTTTAACTTTTCGATTCAATAAACCCCAAGCTATGTACGTACGTTTATTAATAGGTAATGTTAATATCGAATATCATTCATTTTGACGTGCAAATATCTCTATATCATTTTAGCATCAGTCGCCGTTCAACAAGTCGTGTATATACTTTAACAATATGCATATATGCATATATATACACACATGCGTGTATGCTTATTCTAAACGAGCAAATAATTAAAAAGTGCTTGATGACGTTTAAAAGCGCACAACGCGTTTCCGCGATGCGATCGATGAAGTAGGATTAAAAAAATAAAACAAAAGAAATAGAAAGAAAATAGAGAGCTCCCAATTAGAAAGAGGACGCGAGTCATTTTATTGATGAAAAAATCTCATGGACTTAATACCGCCGTCTTAATACTCTTAAGAAAAAGGTACTGCTTTTAGGAGATAGACTGGATTTCGTTTGAAATAGAAAAGCTTTTTATTCCGTCGAGCGTCTCGCCATTTCGTAAATAGAACGCGAAGATCCTAGTCGAGCTCGTTCCTTTTTTCTTTTTTTTCGTTTTGGAAGCTTCCGAGTAATTGACTTTTTGTTTCTATTTTCTTTTTTTTCTCTCTTCCAAATACTTATCAATAAGCAATCCGTCGTATTAAAATATTGTCTCGTTCATTGTATTCGCGTAAAGAGATTGAAATAACTTAAGCGAGTCAGAGTATAAATAATGTACGTGCATCGATCTCGAAGCGTTCAACAACGTAACACGATTGCCACGTTAAATGTGCGTCGACGAACCTTTAATCGTTACAAAACGTTTGGCTCGTGCGTCACTCGAGCTTGCGCATCTTGCTAGCGAGCTTTGCGGGTTACAGTTCGTGGTGATATACGAGCTGCAATTTATGCAATGACGTCAGCGTCAATCCCAACCTGTAGCTTTCGATCGGGATTACGTTGCCGATGTTCGATACCAGACAAATTGTGTTTGCGCGCGTCGTTA
Source organism: Vespa velutina (assembly GCF_912470025.1). NCBI lineage: Eukaryota > Metazoa > Arthropoda > Insecta > Hymenoptera > Vespidae > Vespa > Vespa velutina. Next base: position 519,262 of record NC_062195.1, read on the forward strand.
GATTCGATTTCATTGAATATTTAATTATCGTTAAATGACGGGCAGCGAAAATTTTGAATGAAAAAAAAAAAAAAAAAGAAAAGAAAGAAAAAGAAAAGAAAAGAAAACGTATCGCCGATTAATCGAATCTACGAGAGACAAAGTGACGGGAGCGTCGCCTTTGAGAAGCTCGCAAAAAATTTCGTGGTGGAGCGTAAGACTCTAAGCGAACGTGTTTGTCGGTTTAGGTCCTTTCCCACGTTATGAAATTCAAAGCGTTCCTAAGCACCTTTCGCATACTTTCAGAACCCTCTTCTCTTCCGTTTTTCTCTCTTGGCAATTCGCTTGATCTCCGCCTTGGCATATACATAGGTATATATGTATATACATATATATGTATGTACATATATATATATATATATACATATATATTATTAAGGGCGATGCACAAGACGTAGGTTACATTCGGATATACTTGCATCCCATGTGAATTCTGGCTAAGTTAAAGCGACTTACCTACCGAGAGAGAAACGAATCGCGACACGTTCATCGTCGCGTTTAAACTCTCTCTTCTAACAAATCCAATTTCAAAGGTGACCGTTTCCTTCGTACACGTTCGAGAGAAAACGTTTGCCTCGATTTGCAAATCCTACTTGCCTATTTACCTATCACCTACTTAAGTATCTATTACCTATAGGTACTTGTCATGGTCAATTTTATCGACGCGAGAACGCGAGAGAGATAGATGAAATTTCAAACGCATCCCGAAGATTTTCCTTTTCTTTTCGACGAAGCTTACACAACTTGGCAAAGTTCCATCGATTCAAAGATATTTCTATTTACAAAAAAAAAAAAAAAAAAAAAAAAAAGAAGGAATGAAAAAGAGAAAAAGAGATTTACACTCAACAGATCACGCCAGGATATATCGAGTTTCGAGAGTTGGTTCGAATGGGGTTCCGGTGTAAACGTTTTGCATACATAAGAACGTAGTCACGGAATGCACCGTTCAAAAGATAGAACTTTAACGCGTCAAAGATATTCGTCGTAGACTATTTCTTTTTCAGCCGAGAGTGGTAAAATTACATAGGTATGTATATATATATATATATATATATCGACTTGTGAGGACGATAGAAATTTGCGAGTAGACGTAAGCATCCGAGCATAAAATGGCGAGGAGCTTGACGAGTGTGACTTTTCAGGCGGTATCGCATCGACGGCCGGCGGAACGATCGACCGTCTAAGTTGCGGTTCCGTGTCCGCGTTAGGGTACGACATCGTCGATAAACACAGGGACGGTGGTATCGTTGAGACGCCCGGAGGAAGAAGAAGAGGAAGATCGGTGCTCGCGAGAGAGAGGGAGGATGACACGAAGAGCGCGAAGAGCGCGGAGAGCGTCTCCAGGGGCGTTCTACACTCGAGACAAAGCCTCCTGGATCTTGTTAGCAGCAAATTCATGAGCCGACACACACCGACTCATCACTACTATCAACAACAGGTTCAGCAGGTTCGTTTGTTTCTCGGTGTTAAATATTTGGCAATTCGCGAATACTTTGCGAGCTCTTGCGCGCGAGAAAACCGAACTCTACGTGGATTTTCTTTAGCTTACATTTTTTGCAGAATTCTACTTTTTTTTTTTTTTACCCTTTGTTGTTTCTTTTTCCGCCACATAGAAAATCAAATGAAATATTGGATCGGCGCGAGCCGATGATAAATCTGACGAGTTTTCGAGAGATAATCGAGCGAAACGCGTGCATTGGGCTTGTTCTCGCGAGTAGCATCTTAGTCCTTCGTGCAGGTATACTCTGTGTCGCAGCGATACTTTGGCTCGTCCCGCGACTCGCTTCAGGGAGCCTACGTGAATCGCGGAGCGAGCGAATTGGATCTCAGTCGTAAACCGAGGAGGAGGGACCAGCAGAGGGGTAGGATTAAGTTGCCGTACGCGGTCGGTGCGACACCGTCGCGCGATCAATCGCATCTTCATACGCCGGCCTCCATCAACCACCTAAGTAACTTCAGCTGCAACGGCACCGAAACGTGAGTCTTTATTTGTCATTAGCTCTCGTCATTAGCTATCGTTTTAATCGATTACGTAGAACGGTAATCATTATCCTTATTCGTTGTCCGCTTTGTCAGGAGGTATACGGCCCAGCAGCAACAACAGCAACGCGGTAGCAGAGGTTTTCCCGGTCAAGCTGGAACGAAAGGTTTCCGTACCGGAGCGCCAAATTGGTCCTTCATATTTGATCCCGCGGGACGACTTTGTTATTATTGGTCGATGGTGGTCTCTCTCGCCTTCCTTTACAACTTTTGGGTCATCATCTTTAGGTTTGCCTTCCAGGAAATCAACGGTCAGTAATATCTACTCTATCTTTAGACTATCTATAGTTTGATCAGAGAAAAGCGATCGTTATTCGACTTATCGCGCTCAACTTATCGATCCGAACTCGCCAGAAGGAGTTTGAATCTTTCGCTTCCTTTCTTCGCGTAGGCGAAACGTATTGGATTTGGTTCTGCCTGGACTATTTCTCGGATTTTTTATACGTCCTGGATATAATCTTTCATATTCGAACGGGATATTTGGAGGACGGCGTTTTACAAACCGACGCCACGAAACTTCGGAATCATTACACGAACAGCACTACGTTTTACATAGACATTCTGTGCCTGCTGCCCCTCGACTTTTTATACTTATCTATAGGATTCAACAGTATGCTGCGAAGTTTTAGACTCGTTAAAATTTACCGGTAAGTCTATCTGTGTCTTATTCGTCCCGTTATCGTTCCAATTTTCTTTTTTTTTTTTTTCTTTTTTTTTTTTTTTTTTTTTTTTTTTTTTTACAAAGTCCTCCAACAATAAAATTCCACGCTCGGATTAGGTGTAACCAAAATCGTTCGATTTTGTGATTCGGTTTGTCGTTCGATCGGTTGCTGCACAGGTTCTGGGCGTTCATGGATTGGACCGAGCGACACACTAACTATCCAAATTTATTTCGTTCCACATCCTTGATACATTATTTGCTGGTGATCTTTCACTGGAACGGGTGCCTCTTTCACATTATTCATAAGAACAACGGTTTTGGTAGTAAGGATTGGGTCTTCAGCAACTCCGAAACCGCGGACGTTGTAAAGCAGTATCTACAAAGTTACTATTGGTGCACCTTGGCACTGACCACCATCGGCGATTTACCCAGGTAACGAACGATAAACATTCTTCGAGCGAGCGAGAGAGAGAGAGAGAGAGAGAGAGAGAGAGAGGGAAAGAAAAGACCAATCCAACGCTCTTTTTTCCTTCTTTTTCGTGCGTCGACCCACCGTCGACCGACCGTCGTAACAAGAGAGACCAGTGTATGTGCGTGACTTTTTCTAGGCCAAGAAGCAAGGGCGAATATCTCTTCGTAATAGGTCAGCTCCTTTTTGGTCTGCTCCTATTCGCCACGGTACTGGGACACGTGGCGAACATCGTAACTTCGGTCAGCGCGGCACGAAAAGAATTTCAAGGTGAGTCAATGAATATCAAAGTTTATAAGCCATCTCTAGTAAACTTTAACATTTTATCCCCAAGCATGTTTCATTTTCGATACTCTTCTCTTTTATCCTTTTACCCTCTCTCTTCCTTCCTTTCTCCTTTTTTCTCTTTCTTTTTCTTTTCTTTTCTTTTCTTTTATTTTGTGTTTTATTTATCTTTTCTTTTTTGTTTCCCTTGTGAAAAACAGGACTCTCTTTGAACGAATAAAAAAAGGTTCGCACTAGTTACATTATTTTTTGTACGTATACGTAGAGAAAGAGAAGCATTGGTTAGATTTTGAGAGATCGTACAGCAAGAAATTTCGTTCATTTACTTCCGAAAAGAGTATCCTTCTTTCGTGAAACACGTACGATTATAGTGTTCTTGATTAATCCAAGCTCGTTTCAGGTAATTTTTCGCTTTCTTACTCTCTCTCTCTCTCTCTCTCTCTCTCTCTCGCTCTCTTTTTCCTTCTACAACTGAATGCGGATTCGTTTCTCTTTTGTTCGAAAGGCATTCTTTCGACGATTACTGCGGTACAAACGGCAACGTCAGCTTAAATGCCGTAACGTGACCAAATGGAGAGTACTCTTCCAAAGGCTTTCGCAAGTTGGCTATCGCGTGGAAAAAAAGATGATAAATAATTTCATTTTCAATTAAGTCTGAACAACGAATAGACGCTTAGTTTTAGCACTAAACGGTAGCTTGTTTTAATTTCTTCGCCGCAACTCTACCGCATTCGCGTTCTCCGCAATGTTCCTCCTACCTGTTCCTCGTTTCGTATTTTTTCTCTTTTTTTCCTTTTTCTCTGTTTTTTTTTCTCTTTTTTTTCCCCCCCTGTGCTTACATACGAACGAAGAAAATGTTTGAAACCAAATATGTAAAAGCAAATTTTACAGAATTTTATTTGGAAAATGTACCAATCCAGAGTCATTAACATGCTTGCGAGAAAGATTCCAATTAATTTATTTATTCATTTACGTTTTGCATTATAAAAGTTAAAATAAACGACGGTACTCTTGCGAGAGAGGAAATTAAACAAGAAAAACAAGATATACCTACGTACACCTACCTATAAAGAATAAAACGAGTTTTATATCGATTTACGCATATTTATAGACCTACGTATGGATTATCTATTTCTGTAACTACCTCTACTTAATCTATAAATTAGAAAAGAAGCGCAAGATTTTTATTTATAACCAATAATTCCTTTATAGTTTGATAATGTATCGCAGATAAGATACGTAATATATCATTGTAATTGGGTTAACGAGATTTTCGCGTTAACGAAACGGAATGAAGTATCATCGATAAAGGGAAGGAAAGTAAGGCTTGATTATCGGCAAAGTACGAATAAGAACAACACGAGTCATTCATTTTCTTAGGTAAATGGAACCGACAGAAAAATACGATTTTCGGTAATTACGATGGAACGGCTCGTTTTCTAGCTACTTCGGAAAGGTCGTTTATGAGATAAGAGTCATTTATAAGGTAACTTCCGACTTGCTCGATAGCGAAAAACGGGCCGACGATTTTCTTCCATCGATGCCAAATGACTCCTTGAATTTGTTCATTACGGGTCTAGGCAAACGTTATCTTGGGAATTCTCTTCTTTTTCTTTTTTTTTCTTTTTTTTTCTTTTCTTTTTCTTTCCACAAACATTCCAAATAATCATTCGTGTTTGGAACGTATATTGGTACGTGGTTCGATTCGTTCGTGATTTCCTGCTATTACGTCGATAAATTAGATGTTACTTTAATGCGTTATCAACGATAGAATCGTATTCTCTTTAGTGCTCACGTTAGAAACAAGAGAGATTGAATCGAATGATGGAAGGAAAGAAGAAAGGAGAATCGATCGAACGAAGTCGAGAAACGGAAAGAACGAGCCTTAGCGTATCGCTTCGATTTCCTCGTTTTAAATCGTCCGACGGTTTGGGAATAGAGGTGGGAAAGGAGTGTAGCAGCATCGCGTCGTAAAATTAAATCGACGCGGAAACCGCCCCGGTGGTGCGGTAATCGAAACGTAAAACGAAACGGTTCTCGTTGTTTCACCATTTTTTCTTTTTCCTTGTTCTCTCCTTTTTTTTTTTTTTTTCCTTTTTTTATTTCTTTTTCAACGAAATTAAGCGAGCCTTGACGTAACCGTCGAAACAAAGCATACGATTTTCTGTTTTCCCATCGGTACTCTGGTAGAAAATTCAAACTAATGGAAACAATGAAATGTTATATCTTTCTAAAAAGGCATTCGACCCGGGATACGCGAAATAAAAACAATTCTGACATACATATGTTCTATATTTCGACATTCGATAGGATTTAGTCGTAAAACAGGAAAAAGAGGGAGGGAGAGAGAGAGAGAGAGAGAGAATAGAGAGAATCAAGATACGTTATTGAAATCGTATTATGAGTCTAACGAAAAGAATGAGATGATCAAAAGTAGTTAAAATTGTAGGAATACCGGTCAAACGTGGAAATAGAAAAGCGAGATTAAAGTAGAATTAATATTACAAAGAGATAATGTCTACGAAAAGAAATTCGTAAAGGATATCGTGAAACGCCAGAGGATGTCGGAATTGTAAGGGTAATCGCGACGCTCTCGTCGTTACTTTTACAATTTTCCCGAGGAAATGAAGCTCCGTTAGGGAAAAAGGTTGATGGGGGTTGCGTTAGAAGGATCGTCGGACATGGCGTCGGATATCTAGCGTTCTCGGTGCATTTAACTTCGTATCTACGCTGAGCCAGCGGAGCAACGATAAGCCTTTTAGATTATCATCCATCGCATTACGATTACGAGGTACGCCTACTCGAGCATCTAGGCGCCAGCTCGGCGCGTCTCTAGTCGATTCGAAAATTCTCGTCTATGAAAATCGAGTTTGCCGCGCCCCCACCATCTCGTCCACTTTTATCAACAAACTAATTACAAGAGAAACGAAATAACGATCCGCTCTTTCCCTCTTTTGTTCACGGACAACGCCTCATAATAACTCGTCCGTAAAAGAGCCGTTTGTCTCGACTTTGCTCATTCGTTCGTTCAAGAAATAACGCGTTAGAACGAGATCGCAAAGGTATTACTGGAAAATTACTTGTTCGTTCGTCCATTCCTTTCCCCGCCCGCAAAATTACTTTGAGTAATTGGACGGACGACGCGCCTATTGCGGAACAAAGACGCGAAGAGGTATTAGGACTGTGTTCCGTTGATTTTACGAAATTATCTCAAACAAAATAAACGGTGCAAAACCGTAAAGCCGAACGTGTATAGGAAACTTTGATAGTTCGTCGAGACTCTCTCTCTCTCTCTCTCTCTCTCTCTCTCTCTCTCTCTTCCGTGTTTCAGTCGGTGAGCTAACCGCAATGTGTCTGCTCCACGCACCTGCCCGTAGGTTGCGTCTGTCCGATATTAATTACGTTAATTATGTTCTCAACTGTATTAGGACACTAATTATGACGCAACAATTCCTACAGCTTTCCAAACAGTTTTCTATCGGTCTTATCTATCGTTTCTTGATTTACCATAGTGAACTTTATTAATAATTTCTAGATTATTTCCCTCGAGGACGAAAATTCGATCGCACTCGAGGAGGAGGATCCTCTTTAGCGAACTTAATATATATAACGTGTTAGAAGTCACCTAAGTATACCAAGCTTCTCCCAACAGGTCAGGATCTTAATTTTACTTGGACGGTAACATACTCTTGCACTCTCTCCTATTCCATTTCTCCGTCCCTCTCCCTCCTGCCCCCCTCCTCTCTCGCTCTCTCTCTTTCTCTCTTGCATTTAATAACAGACGAATCGCTGATGCGTTTCGCGATGCACGAAATATTTGCGCGTATCAGGGATACGCTCGTTTCTCGCTGTGCCGATCGATTACAGTTTGAACGAGCGAGAGCTCGTAGCATAGCCGAGCTTTGCCCGGGCTTCCTTCCATCCTCCATTCTCGACATTACTCCTGAATAGTCTTTTAATGTTCGATGCGCATGCATAATTAGAAGACCCATCCATCTTTGTCGGTAAGATTAGAAGCATTTAAAATAATAAGCTCTCCTAAAGCTTCTCACTCTCTCTCTCTCTCTCTCTCTCTCTCTCATACAGACGCGCACAGACATTTCATATACACATTTTGTTAACTTCTCTTCTCATTGAAGACTTTACGCAACGAATCCATTTATATTTATCTAACCTTTTCTATTCCATTTTCTTACCATTGATAAAAAATCCTACCTGTAATTACTACTACAAATATTATACCTAAGTGTAACCTATCAATAAATCATTTATAAATGAGACAGTAACAAAGAGAGGGAGAGAGAGAGAGAGAGAGAGAGAGAAAAAAAAGAAAGGTTGTTGCGTTCATTACAATGGCCCCTCGTGCAACGTGAATCTTACGTCGGCTAGCGAGCTTAGTGCAAGGCTCTGAATAATATATCGAAGCTGGTGCAGCAGCGACGCCGTTCTGCGACACTTTCTACTCTCTATCGCAGTATCATTATATCGTATTAACGAAACGAAAGTGGTATTTTGAAATCGTTAAAATAATCGTTTATCTCTTATTTCGTTCTCCGAACGAAATTTGTCACGATTTTTCATCCGTTTGATCATCATATTTTTATATATTATATTTAAACATGAACAAAAGCAAAGCGTTGCCATTCGTGACGTTTATACGAGCTGAGACTGCCATAAACAAATTAACTTTCGATCTAACGTTATCTAAATTCCTTTTGGCTTTATTATGTCAAAATTTATTATAACGTGCCCCGTCGAAAATGCAACGAATTTTCATCGATAATCGGAAAATCACCCCTCCCGTTGACGTCGCTAAAGAGAATACAAAGTTCGAGTAAGCATGTCGAGATTAATTGCGATTCACATCGATACAAAATTTCAATTTTATCGTCTTCAAACATTTACGGACAAGGCGTTACTGAAACTATTTTCGCTTAGATACTTTATTCAATCTCGATTTATAACGCAGATTTTCTTGTAGTCACGTTTCAGAAACACACGATAAACGATGGAAAATTGTAATGTGTATATATATATATATATATATATACACGCACACACACACACATATATATGTTTCGTTTAGTCGAAAGGATAGATTAACGCCATAAAATCGCGTAGCTACACATTCGTAGGGCATCGTAAAATAAGGTTATTTAAGTCGTGCACGAAATAGAAAACAAAATCGAAAATCAATAAAGCGAAAAATACGGTGAACAGGCATAACAATTTTTATCTCAAAACCTAGAATATAATCTCTGAGCTGTCGTTTCGCAAAGTTGACGTAGTAACCGAAGAAGATAATTCATTGCTTGCGACAATCCATGACTGATGGTTTTTCGTAACGCTTCGTGATAAACGAGTTCGTTTAGATTCGATTTCGTTCGATAAACAGACAGGCATTTGTATATACAATAATGTACGTCGTTGAGTATCAATTTCGATTAAAATATGAATAACTTATTAAAGTAGTATATTACGACTCATTTTATTCCTTTTCTTCTCAACGTTCGTAATATATCTCATTTTTTTCTTCATTCGGTATTATATTTTTTCAATTGAACGTTCAAACAATTATACAAATATTTTATAGGAATAAAAAGGGTATATTCTTTATTTTTTTTTCTCCTTTGTTTTCCGAACATTCAACAGTAACGAAAAAAAAAAAAAAAAAAAAAAAAAAAAAACAAAAAAAAGGCAATTTTTGCTCATCCAAATGAAATTGTACATTGAAACAGCAATGCACGTTTTGAGTGCCGCAAAGAAATCAAGCACAAAATTATAAGCTAATATTGAGTCACATTAAGGTTTGTTTTTTCGAGATTATATTAAAAGCTTTTTCCGTTTTAGTTACTTTTAATATTTGTACAAATGGATAAACGAGACCTCTTCTATACGAATCTGATTCTAAGATAATGTTGATTTTAAAGGCCACTCGAAAACGTCTTCGAAGGCGTCCTATCATCAAGCTTCCTTTTCCATTTTATTTAGCTTTTAAAAGATAGTCGATACGTCATACTTTTCAAAACGAATACATTTAGTTTTCTTACAAAATCTAAATGAATATAATCGAAAAATTCGAATATATCATCGATATTCTTGGTGAAATCGAAATGAGAGATAAATATATGGATGTTTGAAGGAAGCTCATATTATCTTACAGCTTTTCGGGTGTCCATTGCTTGATCAAAAAAGGTATAAATAAGTTGACTTAGGGTAAACCGAAACATGCCTATCTTTGGTTGTACGAAAGAGGACAATTGTAGAAGGAACGCCTTTCTAAGGGCGAGAGAACGTGCAAATCGTGAAAAAGGTTAAACTTATTTATATGGACTCTTGAAAAATCAAAAATATATTGTTTCTTATGAAAATACTTTTAGAAAGAAGGAAATTGAACGATTTAAACAACTCAAATCGAACACCTGAACTTTCGAAAGTCGAAAACATTGATAAAGATATCATCGAACAAAACGATAAGTTAAATCAAAAAGAAGGGAAAGAAACGTCTAAATCGGAAAGAGGGATCGACAAGTTGGAAGAATTGCCTTCTCTCGTTGGAAATCAAGCTTTTATAGACCAAATGCAGGAGGAATCCTAAAAAAAAAAAAGAAAGAAAAGGAATAATCGTAACTCTCTAAAAATAATTGAAATTTTTCCATTCTAATTAGAATATATACTCAAGTAAGAAAAGTTTGTCTTCTTAGAATACACACACACACACACACACATATATATATATATATCTGATTACATATTTTTACTATCTACAGGAGAACCCAATGTTCGAACAGAAAGTTGCAATCGGAACAAAATGTTAAAAAAAGTTTGAAAAGAAAAGTGAGTCCGCGTTAAAGTAGAACAAAAGTTTAAATCATATTTTCGACTTTTTCATTTGATTCGCGTTAATCTATTTCTAATTTATTTCATAAGTCAAGAGGTTTTCATTAGAAAGTTTATTTCTCTATGCTAGAGCTTGCAGCATATGCCAAAGCGAGGGGTGAAGATATAAAGGATCGTTTGCATTTCATTCGAAAATTAGTTAGAGATAAAAGGGAAAAGGGTAAAAACTCTCTTTGGCAAATTCGCCTCGTTTTAGGATAATTATGTATGCATGAAACGGAGAAGATCGAGATTAAATTAACGGAAGGGAGAGATCCAAACTGCGGATACGATCATTTTCTCTCCTATAATTTCTTCGGATACAGAAGTCTGCTCTTTCTCGAGAGATATTACGTCGAGCGTATAAAGAAGATAAATAACAATGGAGGGAGAGTACAAAACGCATCGGGGAAGAGGTAAAACTTCATATATTTTATCGCGTTTCTCTCTCTCTCTCTCTCTCTCTCTCTCCCCTCTGAAAGATTCTTTTTCAATCTTCTTTGTTCCGTACACGCGCGCAAAAGTACGTTCCTACTAAATTATGAAATTCCGTGGTAAAGGCATAGCGCGAGTAAAGATTTATAAAGAATGAAAGAATAGTTCTCCGATTATATCGTCTTATAAAAGAAATTATTCGTCATTTTATTATATATAAATATGATACGCATATTCGTAAGGACAGATCTCTAATGATTATTTTTTCAAAAAATCCTCCACGTGTAAAATACATACAAGCAGAAAATAGTAAAACTTAATAAATAAATATATTTGCAATATATATTGAAACGATAAAATATATTATATTCGGACGATAAAAAAATGTCGAAACAATTACAGAAGAGGATAACAATGAAAATGTTAGAAAGAGCGATATTCCTAGAAACTTGGAAATGGAAGGAACGCATTCGCGAACGGATTCCCCTGCACGATCCGAAACTCACGAGAACGAGGATAACGAGGGTGAGACGATAGAATTCTGACGACGAGTTAGGAAAATTATTTAACGAATCGTGTTCGACAAGACGTAACGAAGCATTTTCTTTGAATTCAATTTATGTTGATATAAAAATACGATAATACATAAATTCTTTTTCGACCCTTTAATATTCCTTTATATTTTTCAGAATACGAAACCGCTATTTTCACTCTGGCTACCTTCGCGGCAGTTTTTGTTCTTTATATATATATTGTCTATAGCCTTAGTAGTCCACCATTAATATTACGCCAATGCTCTTATTCTTTCGATCGCCTAGAATAAATCATTTTCAACGATTTAAGACTTTTTATAAATAAATAAATAAATAAATAAATAAATAAATAAATAAATAAATAAATATATATATATATACATATATATATATATTGATTGATTGTATTTCGGGCATTCGGTTAATCCTTTATTATCCAAACAAATAGAGATGAAAGATAATATGCAACGATCGTATTTTCAAAGAACGGTCAGCTTTAAGCTCGTGCAATGTCCCGCCAGAAATACTGGATGTCTATGAGATTTAAAGCTACGCGTGTTCGTGGACCTTCCTCTACGATGAAACTTCTCTAATCCGACGTCGGCAAACGCAATAATGCGGTTGGTAAACTTGCACCAACTGCCACATCCTCCTCCTGTCCTTTCCTATAGAGTGTTTCGTTATTCTTTCATCTCATTTAATGGAAAGTTGTTCTACGTGCTCGCGGGAAAAGACGGTTTAATTTGCAACTTCCATCCTTAAAAAGATTTGTCATGTACGTGCAAGGAGGAACACTATTTAAGCGGAAAGTACATTTTTTCAAAGCTCAGAACTCATTTTCTTCTCCTTCTTCATATTTCCGACTTTGTTTCTTCGAAGTGGTGCATCATATTTCGAGTCAATGCGAATCTCTCCCTCCTTCTCTCCCTCTTCATCTTCTTAAAGCAAGATAAGCGAGTAAGCTTTGCTATACTTTTTCATAGGTTGGGAGAGAAAAAGAAGAAGAGCGAGAGAGAGAGAGCGAGAGAGAGAGAGAGAGAGAGAGAGAGAGAGAGTGGTATAATTCATACGTAGTTAACATTTGAGACTTGTTACGCTTGGCGTAAAAGTGAACAAATAAAGTTGAAAAGGAAAGCTTCTTTATAAGTATTTACACGTAATACCCTTCTTCGAAATCATCGTACCTTTTTTATTAAGATAAAGCGATGTTTTACCTCGCGATACGTATCGTAGCATATATATATATGTGTATATATATATATATATATATATATATATATATATATATATATGAATATATATAGAAAAAAAAACTAAATCCTGTTTACGAACGAGGGAACGAAATATACGGATTTGAAACTCTGAATATTTTTTGGCCTGGCTCGATTTCAGTGAGATTGAGAACGATAAAATTCTCGGGCGATCTTTTTTCCTTTGCTCAGCATATACACAGGTATATACCTTCCGCGGAAAAATTGCTACGTGACAAAAATCCTGCCAGTCACGAATTTCTCATAAATGCGTTTCTGAATTTGATCTTTCTCTCTCTCTCTCTCTCTCTCTCTCTCCCTCAAGAGAGAGAGAGAGAGAATTAATTAAGCGCTCAATGAAATCTGTTCGAATCACTTTTTACATCCGTACTACTTTTATCTTCCTTAGCTTTTTTCCTTGCATCCATGCTCTCTTCGTTCAGCTTCCATGTCATTCAAGACAAAGATACCCGCACAAAGGATCTTCGTCGAATCGTTCAGCGATTTTTCTCGACGTTAACGGCCAACTTTTGTCAAAGAAACATAGAATAGGGGTTTTTAATAGAGCAAAGGCCATTGTCCTTCACTGTGACGAATATTTCCTTCTCCTTTCGCGACCTCCGAAAGATGAAAGGAAAAATGATGAAAAGGCTGATGCGCTGATTAGAAACTTTCATCAGGGTAAGATCAAAGTTTGAAAAGTTTAAAAAGGAGTAGAACGTAGGAAATATTTCCAAGACAAATATATTCGGATAATTGTATTAAAGTAGTCAATTTATTTTTTAATCGTGTTAATGATAAAAGGAGAGTATACGAATAATGATCACGCGTTTACGTGTTCACCCTTGGCTGATCCTCTCGTACGTCACGACCCTTCTAAGCGGGGCGACGAACGATGTTGCACGAATCGAAATTACCACCGCCGTGCACATCTCGGCGATTAGGTTAAATTTCAATTTCTGTTAGGGTGCTGCTCGGTATCCGAGACTATTGGATTTTCCAAGCTCTTTAGGAAATCTCTTCAATCTGACAGGACACGAAACGGTGATTAGAAATGTATAGAATCGAATTCATCGATGTTCGTCGTTCCTTGAATATCCGCTTCGATGTGAAATCCGCGAAGATGATATGTCAAAAAAAGTAATACCCCCCCCCCCTCCCTTCTCTCTCTCTTTCTCTCTCACTCATCAAATTTCAATCGCATACGGTGCAAATGACAGCTCCATTTTCGTCAGTCGGCGAGCTTTCGTTCTGTCTGTCTGTCGCTAATAAATAAACTTAATCAAGTATATTCATAACATATAGGAAAATTTAAGCACGAAATCATTATATTTGATTTGCGCCATTAAAAGTATTTAACTCGTACAAATGAATTCTCGAAATAGTTTATGAGGTGAAAGATTACCGTTTGAATCGTATACGTCTGAAAGGGTAACATTTGCTAACTTTATACCGAAATATCCCGAAATATACTAAATAGATGGCAATTAGCGATGCAAGTAGGTTTACCACAAGCTGATCAGACGTTGGTACACGTTGGTTAACTTTATGGTTAAAATATAGAATCACTCCCTTCCCTCCCCTAGCTACCCTTACTAATCTCTTTTCTCTATCACATGCTCATATTTAGAGAGATTTCTTTTTACTTTTTTTCTTTTCTTTTCTTTTCTTTTTTCTTTGAGGACACTTAACCATGAACATCCCTTAATCGGTCTCTACTTAGTGGTTTTTCTCAAAGGGTCCCTAATCTAGAAAAATTTTCTATAGACCAGTAATTTCTCCGTAAGCTCGCGGCATCGTAAATTCTCTTTTGATTTATTACTTTTTCAAAGACCTCCCTATCTTTTCTCACGAATTTCTTCGAGCACCATCATTCACTTCAATCGTATAGAAAGCTCGTATCGTACCATGCTACCTCATCCGATCGAGCTTTGATATCGACGATCAAACTTTTATCCATATAAATCAAAAGCATCATCGATATCGCTATTTTTTTTCCAAATAATAAGGATCATATAATATGTATAAATTAGCAGAAACATTGTCAAAGCAAACGTGAAGCGTGAAATTTAAAATTACGACGACCCATAGTAGCATTTACGTTGGTCGACGTTATACGCATTCCTTCACGATCGATTATCGAATTATCGAGCTTTCCCGGTGAACTGAAAAAAAAAAAAAAAAAAAGAAAACCTATTTTCACGCATAAAGTTCGTACATTTTATTATCGCGTTTATTCGTTTTAGCAAAGAAATACCAAGTATTATTTTAGAACCGAAAGGGTATAAGCGTTTAACGTTTCGTTACGATCATACTAATGAAATTTCATTTCATTAATAATATCAACACAATAATCACGGATATTCTGAAACGTGGATTTAATTAACGTTTATCCAATCGATTTTCGCATTACTCATTTTATTTATTGGACATGAAGAATCTCGCATCACGATTCGATGTTATTATTTACTATATACTTTAAATAAAAGCAGAATTACTGTCGTATGTTTAAAACTAGAAGAAAAGAAAAACAAATTTATATTCAATTCGTATTTCATCAAATATCGTCGTATATTTTGCAAAACGTAATTTTTTTTATATCCTTATTTATATAACGATCAATTATTAAACATTAACGACATTCGCCGCATACACTATTCTATATATATATATATATATATTTTTTTTTTTTTTTTTTTTTTTTTTTTAATGAGGACACATAAAGTCCGCGTCATATAATAAAATGATAAAGCGGAAATGTACGAAGCGAGAGGAGTGAAATAGTCGATGAAGAGAAGGGAAGAGGAATAAAGGGAGGAGAGGGTTGAAGAAGAGATAGTAAAAGAGAGATGACGTCTGAAAGAGATCCTTTTTTCTGAAGGAGGCTGATGCGTTCGAGATATCATTGTCGTAGGATCTCTTCGAGTGACATTTCTCGGAAGCTCTCCATTTATTTCTCAATCATTGAAATTTGCATTCAACGTTTGTCACGACTCTAGTCACATTTAACTGCCGATCACGTTTTCTTTTCTCTTTCTTTTTATTTTTTTTTCTCTTTTTTTTTCTTTTTTTTTTTTTTTTCTTCTTCCCCTTTTTCATCATCTCCAAACGATACGTACGCTTAAACGTTCGATTAACGCACGACTCTAAATCAAATTTTCATTTGAAACGTATAACGCAGATTGTTTAACTAAGTTTCCTACGGACAATGTCGAATCAGAAAAATCCACAAAAATTAACCGGAACCACGATACCGTGCGAGAGCACGATTACAAAAAGCTTGCGTTGATTAGCAAACAAAGAAGGTGATTGCAATTAGTCGTTGGTAGCGACGTCATCGTAAGAGGATCGATTCGTTTAAACAACTTTCGTAAAATTATCCACGGAGGAACGAAGCGTAGGATCCTTGAAAAATATTTCATTTCCAATGCGTTCGCATTTTCAAAATGATCATTTTTTAAATAATTATCGACGTCGATAATTATATATACCGAATTCACTCGTATCTCTAACTTTTATTCCCTTCAACGAGTTCCACATTATACGAATATCGTATTATACGGAAAAAGTAGTTACCTGCGGGTACCATGATTCTCGAAAGTAACGAGTTTCCTACGAATTTTGATGCAGAATTAAATATAAACTCGCTATAATTCCTCCGTCCGTTGTGTTTGTTATGTTTGTTACATTATACGAATTGTTGGAATGAGCCTCTGCCCGGAGATCTCTTCGCAAAAATAAATCTAAAAAAATATTATTAAAAGATATGACGAAGTTATGTCTAACGGTTCAAAAGTTTCCTCATAAACGTAAATGCGTTATGACTAATTATTTATTAATACGAGGCTTGGTTGGAATCGTTGCGACGCAGATATTCCTCTAAAGAGAAAGAAAAAAAGAAAAAGTCGACGCATCAATAAAACACATCGAAAAAGTGGGTAACACCAGTAGTTCTTTAAAACATACATACGCGGAATGGTAAATTACGCTTGCCATTTCGGTCGGTTCGTCGATGAATGGCAATGAATGGGGCGACGATATGCATTTAAAAACGATGAAAAAATAAGGTTAGAAACTAATTGTAAGCCAACCCCGAGCGATCTTTGCGAGGAAGCCCGGAGCAAACTAGACTTTTAAAGAGGAAGAAAAAAAGAGGAGCCGTCGCGTCGCCCGTTTGATGCATCGTCGTCGCACGATTCACGATTACAAACTCAGACATGACAGTTTCTCTCGAAACGGCCATCGTCGTTGCGAGACATTGAAAGAAACGATGACAATGACCAAGCAAAGAATTCTCGGTAGGCAAAGAAGAGGGAAAAGGAACGCCAACAAAGTTGTACTTTTATTTCCATCGAGACATCGAGTGTCTTTGTTTTTGATTTTATATGATCCCTACGGAGCAAGTTTCGAAACGGTCCAACTTCACTCGAGCCAGCTTTATTTTCTTTTTCTCTTCTCTTTCGAATTAAACTTTGATCCTGATTCGATCTTCGTATAATTTATTTCTTTCGACCTATCTTACAATGCCTTTACTTAGTTTCTTGAACGTTACCTTTCAAATAAATTTAAACGTCTTACATTATTGAAAAGAAAAGAAAAATAGATTTGTAAATATTTGTTAGCTTTATTAATCTCCCTTGTTCAAAGAGAAGGATGCAACATGGGACAAGATTGGTACAAGAGTCTGTCATAGAGACCCGTATATGTAACTAGAGTACTCCGTATATGTAACTAAGTGTTAGCTACGACGTACACATAATCTTATATACCTACATACATATGTATGACGTATAATGCATAGCCATGTGGTATATACACGGAGAGAGGATGGTCTCGAAGCGGTTTGGGGGACCGAAAGCGAAACGTATCGAAGCGTTAGGTTCCTCCTCCTACCTCCTCTTGTCCGTATTATACCGTATCAGTGCGTCGTCGTCGTCGTCGTCGTCGTCGTCGTCGTCGTCATCCTCCTCCTCGTCCTCGTCATCGTCCTCGACGTTATGTCGGCACTTGGTACTATCCCGCAAATGGCCGCCTATGCCCGGAGATTCGTGGTATCTGTCGTCGAGAGGCATCGGTGGTCACCCTTCGGCATCGTTCAATTTTCCGTAATGGGTTCTCACGTCAAATGTGCTCCCCGATAGTGTAGTATCAAATCGAACTAACCGGCCGTCCTCTTCCTCTTCATCCGTTTCAAATGTTCTCTCTCTCTCTCTCTCTCTCTCTTGGTTTCATTCTCGGTCTTATTCTCACTCCCATTTCACTCACTCTCCAACCTCGGCTCGACCGGAAACGTCCAAGCTTGTCGAACGGCTATTCCCGATCATCGTATCCAAAGAAACGATTGCAGTAGCAGTCCTGTTACCGGAAACATTTCAACGTTTCCAACTTGACGAATTTCCGAAATGTTTCGCAAACCTAACCAATAGAATTTGACACGTCCAACCCTAATGACAGTCAATAAGACTCAAAGTCAGCAGAGAAATTCTCTGACTCTTACGATCCATCAACGAAAAGTTTTTCTTCCCATTTAATTGGACTTTTAAGAATTACTCTACGAGTCTTCCATTTTTACGGTCGGTGGACTAAATGGATTAATCTTTACATCTACCGAAATAGCAACGTGTAAATTTGTAATTTAGCTATCTCTTTAGATATAACTATATTACAACTTAACGAATTATCGTTAATAGTTTACGTTATAGGCCTATAACAATAACTATTTTCTAGGCGATAATTTAGAAGATTTAATTTTACAATTGACGGACGTACATTTCGTAGAGAATTTTCCTTCCCGGCAGGCCGACAGTTTGATAATCCAACGAAAACACTTCACTGATTGCAACTGACAGTCCCATCGGAATTTCCAGACTACTTCCTCCGATTCAGATCGAAATTGATACTCCGATAGACGAACCTTCAGGAAATGAAAAGGACATTGATATCCGCTCGTACGATCGACGCGAATCAACGAAAACTAGTACGAAGTCGTGATAGGAGTGTCGAATCCTTTTACATGTTACAACAAAAAATTCGAATTTCGATTGATGCGTAGAAAGAATCTGAACGATGAAGATACTTCTCTAGTACGTCAGATAATGAAGCATAGAGAGAGAGAGAGAGAGAGAGAGAGAGAGAGCGCGCGAAGTTCTATCAACTCTCTTCGTTAGTTTCTCATTCGAGTACGATCGCATCGAACAATTTCTCCAAAGGATACGTCTACGTTAATAACATAGAAAACTCGAGATGATCGCTCGATCGATCTACTTTCTCACTTCAGCATGGATGCGGAAGGATAATTAATAAATTTAGCGACGACAGCGAGGAAGGAGAAACGACACTAACGAGAAGGTACATAAGTAGCATTCTGGATGGTAGAGGAGAAACGATATATCAAAAATCTGTCTTTCTCTGTAAGTGGTGGTAGTAGCGACGGCGACGGCGACGGCGACGGAGGTGATGGTGGTGGTGGTGGTGATGGAGGAAGAGGAAGAGGAGGAGGAGGAGGAGGAGGAGGAGGAGGAGGAGGAATCGGCAGTGCGGTCGAACGGCACCGCGGTGCGATGGAAGCGCGCAGACGTAGAGATTCTCTTCTGCTTAGTTGTGATGCGGTGCCGTGCGGCACGGCGCGGTGCGGTGCGCGGCTGCTCCATTCTTTGGGTCAGGAGGATGAATGAGAGGGAGAGAACGCTTGCGAAGGACGCTCGGGGGATGTCAGCGGGTTTCACCCCAGCCAATGCTGCGGACTACTACCGCCCCCCTCGTGGCTAAAAATAGCGTTGCCGCTGACGTCATCGATCCCTTCCTCTTTCTCTCGCTCAGCCTCTATCGGCGTCGCGCCGGATAAAAGCATCGCGACTATGAGTCGCGTAAAATCCGAGCTCGAGTCGAGGACCGGCTAAATTTTCCCTTCGAAGTTTCTCTCTCTCTTTCTCTCTCTCTCTCTCTCTCCCTCTCTCTCTCCCTCTCTCTCTCTCTCTCTCTCTAGTTGAGCAGGATACCACGATTCCGGCGATTGCCTATTGTCCTTCCTTCGGTGAGTCGTTATTCCTCGTTCCTCCTCGTTTCTCATCTGGTACGACGCTAACGAGCCACTAGTTACGAATAACCCGTTATTATTCTTCTAGAAACCAAGACGCCATGCCAACTATATTTCGATCGAAACAGAAAATGTTACCTAGAGTTAGTTCCGTTTCTCTTCGATCGACTCACCGAGAAAGTACGCTCTCGGAGAACAAAGAGGAAACATTTCGCGTTTATTTAGCTATGCCGTTTGTACCCTCGGTAAATCGCTAATTGGTGGATAAAACGTTGCCACTCGTAAAATACCTTCTTGCATTATTAACTCGGTACGGAACGCAATTTCGTCCGTTCCGACCAATCATTCTTTTTCATAAACCCGTCACATCAAAATATTCCCTTGGAGAATATTTTCAATTTTGACTAGGGGCAAATGAAAATTTTTTTTTCATTTTCGAAAGGTCCTTCTCGGAATAATAATGATTCTCGATTCTCCTCAAAGTAAATCCGTAGGTCGTACGATACGTAACATATCGATCGATATTACACATTGCATCGAGTTCTCGACCGTAATTATTGACTATCTCTCTAAGTACTTGGACTTTACGACTACACGCTTTCGAGTTTAGAGTTCTGGTCTGGTATATCTGCACGTAGTACAGGTTTACGGATACCATGACCGAAGTAATCACCAGTACGAAAGTCGAATGTTTCGTTCGTATGTCCAAGTTTAAATATCATTCGAAAAGATTTAATAGTAGGGTTTAATGTCGTTTCGAGATTCGAAGTATCCTTCTGATGGTCGTTTAACTTTCATAATCTTGTCCGAACGTTGCTTCTCGCGAATTTAACTGCTTTTCTATATTCAGATTGGTTTTTAATGTACTTCAAGCTTCAATCCGGCGTTGTATCTTTTCATGCTTTATCCCAATATATATACGCCTATCGAAAATGTTACATTTGTTTCGAGAGAAAAAAAAATGAGAAAACTTTTTGCGCAAATATTATTGGGCCACATCAACGAAACCCCATATAAATTCTATTATAGTAAAATATAAAGTTAATACTAAAATACCATATAAAATATATAGGAGGCAAAGCGACTGAGAATGCTCGAAAGCATTAAGCTGCAAAATGTTTCGATGGAATGTTTAATACAGTGCGTTGACTGCATCGTGTTCGCGAGAGAAATCGATTTTAACCGAGTGAATTTGTTGCGCTTCGATAAGCATTTAGAAAAATTGAAATAATTTTCAAATATTCTCAACTATGAAATTCTCTAAATAGACTTAACATATAACATTAACGTATGTAATATTATATATACAAGACAACAAAATAAATTAATACGATAAATATTAATTATCATTATTAAAAACAATATACTTTTACTTCGTAACGACAGTTTTTCTGTGGCTGTCTTGGGTCTCTCCCTCTCTCTCTCCCTCTCTCTCTCTCTCTCTCTCTCTCTCTCTCTCTCTCTCTCTCTCTCTCTGCTTAACGTCGAATAAATAAATATAAGCAGTTGAAAAAATATCCGCTTCGGTAAAGGCGGAAGGAAAAATTGCTTACGAGAAAAGTAAAAAAAGGGAAGGTATAAGAGTAGGCGCGAGGCAACAGCGGTCGGGGTACGCTACTTTCTGAAAGATAACGAGTCGCGTACCACCGTGGAGGGCAACGTCGTTAAAACTTTGCCACTCGTTGGCGAAAAACGAGCAAACTGAATATATGTAGTTACCTATTTATTTGTATGTATATTTAAATAACCTTTCCAGACGTCGCGACAACTCTTCGTGTTTCTTTCGCGAGGTCGGTTTTCTAAGAAAATGGTTATTTCTTGAAAAATATTTTCATGTTCTGCAGCCTGCCATCAAAGTCAAACGATCGTAGTCGTTCAAGTGCAATATTCGAATGCGTTAGCTTCTACGATTTATTTTTTATCTTATATCTTTGAACGTATTCCAATCGTCGTTTTGTATAAAAAGAATTTTAGCAACCTCCTATGTGTACCTACATAGAGAAAAATCGATTCGGTATGCAAAGTAGTGGGCCGCGAGTAACTGATAAGAAATATAACGGTACAGAGAACGTGGAGAGATTAAGGGCTCAAAGGGTAGGGAACAATAGGGAAATGGTTTGATAACCGTTTGTCCGTTGGTAAGCTAATCCTTGGAGAACATTGTGCATCTCAACGTGGGAGCACGCATACGTAATTTGGTATTAAAGGATATCGCCGTAACATCGGACGAATAACAATACTGCATAATATAATCGATATCATCTTATTTTTCTTATCTCTCGAGCGAATAGCGCATTTGGCATATGACATTCGTTCTTCGACATCTTTTGTACGACTCTTTTTATATCGAATTCGAGCATATTCGAGGGAATTAATATCATAGGATCGATTTTATTCGATTCGATTCGATTCGATTCGATCGTTTGAGGATCTTCCAAGGGAAGAAAGTCGGCACTATCGGCGCTCAAAATGAAAACGCGAATGGTCGGTTATGAGAGACGCGAAATCGTTTCGAAAATGGCAAGAAGAAAGTTTCACGGACCGAGGATAAAAGTGGTAGAGGATTTCAATCGGAAATGGACTTGCAACGAACCGAATAAAGAAGAAAGGAGAGAGAGTCGTACGCTGGCCGACGGCACAATTTTAAACTTTCTCGTTTTCTTCCTTTGGTTTATGCTTCTTTCGGATGAAGAGGAAGCGTGCTGAAAATTTCCGACGACGGAATTCGACGAGAAACCCTGTTAAAGGTTCGACACCCAGAATACCGATTCCGTCGAGTACGTTAAGAGCATTTGGCTACGTTCCAACGTAATAGTATCGATACTTATTCTAATATACAAAAGACGTTTCGACAAATTCTTCATTTCATTCATCTTCACCTCAATCTTATCGTTTGACAAGTATCTATTAAAAAGAT
Organism: Vespa velutina; assembly: GCF_912470025.1. Taxonomy (NCBI): domain Eukaryota; kingdom Metazoa; phylum Arthropoda; class Insecta; order Hymenoptera; family Vespidae; genus Vespa; species Vespa velutina. The sequence continues at coordinate 541,806 of NC_062195.1, forward strand.
ATAAAAAGAAAAAGAAAAAAAAGAGAAATACGGGGTAACACTGTGGCACGATGCAACGTGCATTGCATCGTTGTATCGATTTGTTCGCGAGAGAATTGATAATAAGCAATCCGTATAGTGGTAAGCAAAGACGATACGATAAAGATTAGAGTACGCGTAAGTCGGAGAGGAGCGATCAAAGTTGGATCAAAGGGGTTGTTGGTTCGCTCCCTGGCTTCGTTCGCTGGCTTCCCTCGCTGGCTCCGCTCGTTGGCTCCGCGTACGTACTTACTACCTATACGTACGTATCTGGCACGGAGCCAATGCAGATTTTCCGTCCTAGCGTAATTCCCATTGCAGTAGCCCACCGGTAGCACGGAGATGGTGCGACGTTAACTCGGCCATTTCCTTCTAAAAGGTGAAAAGAGTGGTGCGCCCGTAAAGAAGTGAACCTTGTTCCTTCTCGACTGCTTTTTCTCGCCAAAAGAAAACCTACTTCTAAATCGATAAATCTACCAGATGCATTTTTAACGCCATCGTACTACCCACCCGTTATTATTAATAATAACTTTACTCAAAAGGAACATTGCTTTCATTGTTATTCCATCAAGCTCTATGAGAAATATAGTTCCCTTTAATCGATCGAATCGAACGGACGAACGAACGAACGAACGAACGAACGAACGAACGAACAATTTTTCTGATTCAAGTCGAGAACCAACGCGAAAACGATTTACCTTTTTTCTCTTCTTACACGCAAAACGCAAACCAGACACGAGAAATACATTGGTTATTCTCTCGGGTATATCGATCCGTACTGTACTATATGTACTTACTTACTTATACCTCATTAGAAAAATCAAAATATTCCCTTATGGAAAATTACACACGGGTATATCTGTTCGGTGTCATTAGGAAAATTGAACGATCGCAGTCGTACGATCCTTCTCGTCGTAAACGCTCGTCGCCGACGAGGAAATTAATCGCAAATTAATCGTATCTGGCACGGTATCGGCTTTCCTCCATTTTCTATTTTCCTCGAACCTTTCAAACGAGTTAGACGAATCGCGATCAGTGAAAAGCGGCACCTCTAGGCGATGGAAATTAATCTAATCTTTTCGTTTCATCTTCTTCTTCTTCTTCTTCTTCTTCTTATTATTATTATTATTATTATTCTTCTTCTTCCTCTTCTTCGTCTTCTTCTTCTTCTTCTTCTTCTCCTTCTTCTTCTTCTTCTTCTTCTTCTTAGTTCTTCGTTCTTCTTCATCCTTCTATCGAATGGTTCAAGATATACAATCGCATCGAGGATCACCTTCGAATTTTAATTTATTTTTAGCCTCCGCTAGCAAGCCTTCTGGCTTTTCTTCGACTTCCCAACCGACATCCGATTCTCTTACCAATTTCCTTCCACTTGACTGTGAGTGGATTAAACCAAGGTTACCTCGGCGTTGCAATTATTTCGATACTTCTCTACTAGAGTAGAACGAATCGTAAATAAATTTTTCTTCAGTTCTCGTCGACTCGGACAATGTCGAAAATAGTCAACGAAATCTTTAAGTACAATTATTGATTCTTCTATTCTACAAACCACTGTCGTCGCCAATGCCGCCGCCACAGCCGCCGCCACCGCCGCTGACCCTTCTCTCTCCCCGTTAAATTTATTATCACATTTATTCGTCCTTGACACTTTCTTATCGCAAATCGATACAGTTTCATATATCCACTTCTAAGGATTCGTTTGCGTTAGAAAAAATTTTATCCAAATAACCGAGCCATCCATCCATTCTCGCTGTCTTAAAAATATCCCTTCGGTAAAGGCTCAAAAGAAATTGTATTAGTCCGGTCGTTGATCGATCACAACCGAACAAACCATTTCTAACAATGGCAATAGATCCGTCCGTGTACAATGAACTTTTCGATAGATCGGTTATCCTAAAGCGGGACCAATGTATAAAGCATGTATTTCGCCGAATCTGGAATTGAAATTTTATTCCGCTACTCCATCGAATTTCACCGTATTTCTTTGCTATTCGGATATCCCAGGTCGTAATGAAGTTTCGATCGATTTAGCCTTATCTAAATGGATGCCTACCCGAAGAATGACTTGAATTATTCTCCTTTTTCAAATCTTTTCCCCGACACTGTGATTATCAATTCTACACTTTTCTCTCACGTCGTCTCTTGAAAATAATCTCTTCGACAAAAGGATATCCGTTTTTATAGTTTCCTTTTTCCCTTGCACCCTCCCCCCTCCCACTCTTTCTCCCTCTCTCTCTCTCTCTCTCTCTCTCTCTCTCTCTCTCTCTCTCTCTCTCGCAGCAATAAACGAAACCGATAAATTCGTATAGAAGGGTAACCGTATCTTGCTTTTCCGTTTCATTGCATTGTGATCGAGCCGTGACCCGTACAACGATCGCACGCTCGATATACCACAATATCGCGGTATTGTCATTACATGTCGATATTTTTTTCTCTTGTAAAAAAAAAAAAGAAGAGAAAAAAGAGGGGAAAAAGAAAAAATTTTTATCGTAATCTAGTGCAACGTTTCGCAGAAAAAAAAATGGCTTATCCTATGTTCGAAAGTAAATGCAAAAGCCCGTGGCTGCTTTAATAACGATGAATAATTATTTTAATAACTCAAATTTCCTTTTGGATTAATTAAAAATTCTGTTAGAAAATTTTATATCATTCTATTCGCTATTATTATATATATCGGGTAATCGCATTTAATTAAATTAAAACGTCTAATGGAAATTAATCTTAGAAAGTCATATATCAATGTGGAAACGAAGATATTCGAGAATAGATAATGAAATATGCTTGGAAGGTGCACCCCAAAATTGAAACGTTGCTCGTATCATAATAATTCGATGCATCAAGGTGCAATGTCGCATGGAATATGATATATCTAAGTATGTACTACGTTATGCGACGATGCATTATCCTCGCCATATATTTTCATTACCGATACACGAATCTCGTTGGTTTATTATTTTAGTTTTGACGTTTTTCTCTGTTCTCATTTCAGCTAAGTTGGACGGTGTGAAAACTTATATGCGAATGAGACGGGTGCCGAATCATCTGCAACAGAAAGTGATCAAATGGTTCGATTATCTCTGGTTGACGCAAAAATGTTCCGACGAGGAGAAGGCCATTAGCTGTCTTCCCGGTGAGTCATGTTTCTTTTACATTTTCTCTAACTAAATCATTAGTTTATACATTTCGTTCATTAAATCCTTCTATTGACAAATATCTCGCACGAAAATACATATTATTCTTTCGCACGACTAACTCGTACGTATATCTATAACTCGTATATACGATTCGCACGAAAGAGTTAATTTCGAGTGGCAGTCAGCTTGAATTTATTCTAGCAGAAGGGAAATATGAAAGCGTATGGGACGAGACTTTGGAACGAAATAAAATGGAACTGCTTTTATTGTTAGGTAGTAAGAAAATAATGATGTGAAATGACAGATGCTGGAAAACGTTGCTGAGAAGCGACGATTGTGTACCTCGACGACGACTGCACCTTAAAACAAACGATCGTTGTCGATATTCAACATGACATGAGTTCTTTGTCATTCACGGCTCTCATCTATATGCGTAATATAAACAGAATGCATTGCGATTGAAATAACGTGAAAAATCTCTAAAGAATTACATTTTTAATTCGACTCGATTCTAACGTAACGTCATTATTTTTCGACAAAAATCAAAGAATTGGACATTGGAGAGATATAAATTCTTAGGATAACTTGTAAGTGAAACTAAAGGTTTACAATAGATGTCTTTTACGAATTATCGATAAGCATTTCCCAGAGGTCGGAGTCTATTTTATCACTCACGTAAGAAACTTTGCAACTTGGAAACAACTTTGGCCTTTTGCGTTTTTAACTCTAACGCAGTTTTTATTTTATAAAATACAAAACATTAGAAAATTAACATTAACAGTGATTTCATATTTTTCGTTTCGTGTCAACATTAAAATGCGATATTGTTATATGAATGTCTCTAGGTAATATGAAAAGGTAAATGAAATTCATGGTAGTAAATTATTATTTTATTGTCAAAGTTAAACGTCTTTCTCAATAATCCTCCGGTAAAAGGAAATAGCATTGAGCGGTATAGGAGACTTAACGAAGGAATAGGAGAGTAGTATTAAAGGGAATCGTTTCGTTTCAAGAACGAGCTGCATTTCTCGATGCAATAACCTTTCCATGAAATGCAGATTCTAAAGTTTCGAACGATAATACCGATATAAAGAGAAAATGTGAATGAAATATTATTACGAGATGAGAAATATTATTCTTTCAGTACGACGAACAAAAAGATCGGGATTGATATGTTCATCTTCTTCTTTTTTCTCTTTTTTTTTTTTTTTTTTTTTTTTTTTTTTTTTTTTTTTTTTTTTCTTTTTTTTTCTATTAAAAGTTTATCTTATTACGAGAAATCCCATACGTTATGTTGCAGACAAGTTGAAGGCCGAAATCGCGATAAATGTACATTTGGAAACGCTGAGAAGGGTTGAAATATTTCAGAACACAGAAGCTGGTTTCCTATGCGAATTGGTGCTTAGACTGCGACCCGTTCTTTTCTCACCTGGTGACTACATTTGTCGAAAAGGTATATGGATCTGTTTACTTCAATTTTTTATCTGTCTTCCTTTTCTTCTTTTTAATTTCTATTTTCTTCCCGTACAATGCTTCCTCGTTAATACGAAAATCTGGAAAAGCGCCAGTCGATGCACCGAAAAAAGAGAGCCAAAAATGAACTCTCTTTCTCCCTCTCTCTCTCTCCCTCTCTCTCTCTCTCTCTCTCTCTCTCTCTCTCTTTCTTTTCTATTTCCTCTACCCAACTTCTTGGCAACAGCCGTAGGTATACCGCGGAAAAATGAATTCGAGGATCTCGATGTACTGCCTGCAATGTCTCTCGACCAAAGAAATACGGTTACTAAGAATAAAATGATAAGATGGAACGGACAGGAACAAAGGATGGTTTCGTATTCGAGCGTGAAGCCGTTAAAGCAAGATCCTTTCAGAGACCAAAGATTGTAGATCCGACAGACAAGACTTTCTCGTTTTCTTTCATAGATGACAACGCTGAGAGAGCAAATAATTTTGTTTCGACAAGAAGAAGATAAAAAAGGAAAAAAGAAAAAGAGAAAAAAACGTAATCGTCTTACAGTTTATTCCGTGTCTCTCTCTTTCTCTTTCTCTCTCTCTCTCTCTCTCTCTCTCTCTCTCTCTCATCTATCTATTTTCTCGGTTCAATGACTTGACCGAGTTATAATTATACTATAATAGAAATAACGCTCCAACTCGTATAATATATTAGATTTTCTGAGGTAATCTAAAATTGTTTCTACATTATTGTTAGCTTCATTATCGCAGCGGTAGTTACAGTTATTAGCAGGCAGTTTCGACTCGATGGGAAAATTAGGGAAATGGAGAATTGAGGAAGTTGACGTTTATGTTCACAGGTGAGGTAGGAAAGGAGATGTACATAGTGAACAGTGGTCGGCTCCAAGTTGTGGCCGACGACGGGAAGACGGTCCTCGCCACCCTTAAGGCGGGTTCCTACTTCGGGGAGATCAGCATTCTCAATATGGGGACTGCAGGTAAAGAGTGCGGTAAATATTCCAACCGAAGCAGGGGCCCGTGAGCTGTCCCCCTCGTTTTTCACGATCACGTTATCACGTTTCACGTTCTTACCACGTTCTATGAGAGGGCAAGCCTTCGAGCCGGTATGAGCCGATCTAAACTCGTCTACGTTCATCTACACATATTATATACTTACATTCTCTATCTATCCATATTCTATATACATCTATGGTATGTAGGTATATATATATATATATATACCCATATGTGTGTATATATATACGTATGTGTGTGTATATATATATATATATATATATATATATAGAGTGCTCTTTATTATATTATTCTCTTTCTTACATCGACGCCCTATTTGTCGACTTTACCTCATCGAAACGGGATCGACATTCACGCAATGACCCCGGCACCATTTGACGTCATCGCTATCGCTATCGTACAAGCGCGCACACACACACACACACCCTGGGTCTTTACTTCCGCATAAGATTCTCAACGTCGATTGCTCTTTCTTCTTTCTTCTACCAAAAGCTAATTCTCTCCAAACTCTTGTTTACGACGTTCGAGAGAAATAGAGAGAAAAATCTCTCTTAAACAATGAACGATCGTTTGGCAAACTCGCGGAAAAAGAAGTTTTCTTTCTAGTCGAATTATTAGACGTCACGAATATCGTTACGTACTCAAAACTATATATATATATGTGTGTGTGTGTGTGTGTGTGTGTCCTTTTTTCTTCCTCTTTTTTCAAAACAAACTATGACGTAATAGCTATAATTGATTCAAAGAAAAAATACCGTATTTGCGTGAACGTCGACAAGTTTCAATTAAGATCCGTGACACGTACTTATGTATCATCATCCTTTTTAGTCTCTTTCCTTATATACTTCTTCTCGATACTCACCTATTTTCACCTTTTTCTTAACTTCGAGCGATACGACAAGCGGCTCCATTTCAGATGCGTTGTTCGAATCTTTAAAGTGTACTTTTAATTTTTGAACGCATCAGTGCGAATCGAAGAGTCGACGATTACGTTGAAAATACATAATTAATAGACGGATTGATTGTATCTTTCTTTTTTTACATTTTACCGAAATGCATGAAAATTTGTAAATTTGAGAATCGGTCGAAGAAAATTTGACTTTGGAGAAGTAACGAAAATATTTGTCTGGTCTTCTCTTCGCGTTCGAAGATCTACATTTTAACTGATTTAAATGCGCATTACATATGCGAACGAAGAAAGGATTTTCCGTTTCAAAATTTCACATACATCGGTGCATTCAAATTGTCCTCCGTTATTTTACTGGAGAATTATTACGTCGTATCGATCGATCGACATCCGTCGCTATCTCTTGGTCATTCGTATAATACACCCTCGTGCTATAACGCTTTTGTAGTATCTAGTAGACGAAATAGCTTATACGTATATACCGTCTCTCCTAAATTTTATACACTCTCCCTAAATTATTATTCGATTTTCTTATCGATCTTCTTGTACTTATTTACTTCTGTATGATCGGTGCTGCAACGACACGCTGCAATTTTATAAACTTTTACTATCGTACGAATATCTCTGACAATACGAGAACTATTGGAAAGACTTTGCAAACGAAATTTAAATTTGTCTAGTTCTTTAATAAAAATATATATCGCTAAATATTTTAATTCGTTAAAATGCATAAATATGCGAATGAATTAACGATAATGAACGATCGATATTATTTGCAAATACTTTCCGCATTTTCTCATACGGATATTTTTCATTGTTTCATATTGCACATATATTGCATACTTTACTTCTTTACTCACAATCTTTTACCATTGTGTCCCAATGATTTACCTATGCTCTACAGATTATTATTGCGATTTATGGCTATGTATTGCGTACCCATTCCCTACGAATGTATAAAATATGCAAGTGAAATTTCCCTTCCGATTACCGTATACGATTTTATTACCGTAGATATTAGCTTTTATCATTTTAGCAAATTATCTAAATATTGATTCTTATAGTGATATACAAATTTATTGCATTTTATCACGCGCGCACGGGAAGGTAATCGCTTTTCGAATGAAAATCAAATTAACGTCATAGTGATATATGATACCAGCATAAAATTAACTATTAATTAATAATATTATGTAGTTTTCATCTAAGCGAATATTTTTCCATGCGACTCAAGTATTTTCGATTTTTATCTCGCACCCTCGAAACTGTTCAAGAAAAAATTTAGGAAAACGTCTCGTAAAATTCAAATGGATCATTCAAACTTATCAACTTTGAGCTCGTAGTTTATAGAGAAAAAAAATTATTGGCTAATGTAATATTTTGTAGTTTGGGAAAAAGTCGATGAAAGAGACAAAATCGAGTCATTGGTTGTTCAAATATTTTTTTTGCAGCAATGTGTGCGATCAAAGTCTCCTTGTTCGAAATTAATAGTATATTTAAATTCGCTCAATTCTCACGTTTATTATACGAAGCGTTATTACGGAGAAACATGACGCGATTTCCAAATTACTAAGATGAAAGTAATGTTGTACGAAGTACGTTACATGTCGACCAACCGATAACATCCTGTGCAACAGCGAGCCACGAAAGCTTTGTGAGCGAATAAACGAGAGTCAACAATAGTTCATTTACTCGTTCGTGACATGTCTTATCGTTGTTCATAGAGATATAAAAAGATCACATTTTTGTATCGATAACGAGAACTAAAGAAAAAAAAAATGAGGGATTGAAAAAATCTATCGTACGCTCGCGCGCATATTAATCATTTCTATTAAATTGTCCGATATCGATGATCTCCACGCGACTCGATAATATGACCAAGAACGAATCGGCAACATGAAGAGAAGGAGAGAGAGAGAGAGAGAGAGAGAGAGAGAGAGAGAGACGATCGAGAAATCGATCGTAGCGAGATAAAAAAGAAAGCTTGATGCATCCTGGTAACCAATAAATGGCTACATCGACGCAGGTAATCGACGAACAGCGAGCGTGCGGTCGGTCGGCTACTCGGGTCTCTTCGTTCTCAGTAAAAAGGACATGTGGGATGTCCTCAAGGAATATCCAGCTGCCAGAGTACGACTGGAATCCATTGCGGTCAAAAGATTGGAAAAGTACAAGAGAGCGCCCCTTAAGAAGGGTGAGTCCTTTGATACATGTATTATCGGGATTAAATCGATCTCATTGATTATTTCCTCGCGTAATTTCATATACTAACGGAATAATACCGAATACGCATATGGTAGGAAATCCGTTCTCAAATATCTAATCAGAGGCAAGTAGACACGTACGAGTAATCATTGGCGCTTGAGTATTTCAACGATGTTCGCTAAACAATGACAAAGGCGAGGTTGTTCAATGAAAAGAGCTCATAGAGATGAAATGAGGCGAAGCGAGAAAAGGACGAGACTGATTTTGCTCGGGGCTTAGAACGCTTTAACGCTGCAAGGATAGACTCCTTTCAATGTGCTACGTGTTCGCTTATGGAAAGCGTATCAAAAACAAGGATATTAATTAGCAATAGGTATCTATGATAAAGCGGACTATATATATATATATATATATATATATATATATATATATATATAACTACGGACGAACGATCGAATAGACGCCATCTATTCCCGAGTTATTTTTTAATGACAGAGAGCAAAGATTTTGTACGCTTTAATGAAGCTTCGAAAAAGTGCGTAATCTTCTTTTGGCGTCAAAGCGAAATCATAGAGATAGTTAGTCTGACATGTTGTTCGATTCGTCATTAGGTAAACGTCAAACGGTTCGTTAGCGTAAAGGGTTAACATCGAGCTGATTTGTGATTATTACGATATATCGCCAACAAAGTCGTATGAAAATTTTCAGTGGCTATGAGCAGATGCCAGAGTACGCCAGGTTTGGTGGAATCACATGCACGAGTACCGCTAGAGGATATGCTGGTGTCATCGTTAGACGAAAAATTAAGAGGACAGGGCTATGCCATAGGGGCCGGAACTCGTTCGCTATTTACTCCGAGCTCGAGCCCTGTGCTGACGCGACCTGCCGTTGGTGTTGCCGGCGTCGCTACGAGCATCGCGACAGGCCCTATTCTCCCCGGTAACAACGTAAACGTCAACGTCAACGTCAACAACGTCAACGCCAGCAGAAGTATGGACAGCCCGATGAGTGCCACCAGCAGCGGACAGAGTAGCGAGGATCCAACTGCCAGGATGCCTCGATCGGTTGCGACTCAACCCTCCACTGGAAGGCAATCCACTCATTCTGGTGAGTCAATTATTAAAGATTATCCCTTTGGGAGAAACCGACGCGACCAATTGGAAAAGAAATGTTTCCAACTCGAGTACGAGTAAAGTTTGAAAGGTGTCCCCCCTTTAGTCGTTTTACCTTTACCGTAGAAGCAATAAAAATTCCCCCACCCCCGATCGAAGATAGAAAATGCGACGACTAGCCTTTTAACCTTTCGATACTTTGACCTAGGTGATAATTAAAACTACTACCTTATCTCTTACGTCGGTATATTACGTCGATTAGGAAGGATCGTGTCGTTCTGTTCCCAGGTATGACGTGCAACAGCATGACGCAATTGATGAGCGAGGGCGCGACACCTCTTCTCGACACGCACGAGACTCTTTTGGCGGAGATCAAGCGACTTAAGGAGCGTCAGGTATGCTTGGAAACGGAAAACGCTACGCTGAGCGCTAAATTGAATCAACAACAGTGGGAGGTCGAGCAACGTTTGGCAGAAATCGAGCTACAAATTTGCGGAGCGAGTTCTACGTCGAGCGTCGAAGACAACAACGAACGTAATCGCGAGAGCATCATTTAACGAGAAACAAGGCCGCGAGAGCGCGGCAAAGCTAAGATGGAGCGAATACGTCGTTATCTCGAGCGTGCTGCTGTCGACGTCGGCATACGTTCTTTGGGCAACGTCGAACTCGAGGGAGTAGCACGATTCAGCGACACCAAATCGATTGGCAGCCTAAGTCAGCATTTATTCGAGAGCGACGAGGACGAGAGGTACCCAATCGTTTCTTCAACGATATCTTATCATATTTTCTTCGATCTCCGTCTATTTGTTTGACAGGTATTACGGGACGTGCAATGGTTACGCGTCGCAACCAGGAAGCAAATCGAACCTGTTGCTTTGCAGCGAGTGCGACCAAAAGACCCGTACTTGCACGTACAGGCCCCAAACTCCAGGGTCTTACGTCGGTCGTTACGTCGAGGAACGTCTCGATCCTGGCGAAGAGTTTGCCTTCCTTCGCGCGGACTACAAGACCCCGGTCCGTACCAGCCCTTCGCCCAGATCCTCGCGCGATCCTCAAGAGAACTCTTCGTCGCCGAGACCGCGCGATCACGAACGGCCCTTTCAGGATTCATCGTCGCCTCGATCTTTGCGCCAAGAGAAGGAGCTCTTGTCGTGCGAATATCTTGGTCGCGAGGAAACTGTCGAGGAAACGGAAAAGCGCCAAAAACAGGAAGCGAAGGAGGAGGAGGAGGAGGAGGAGGAGGAGGAGGAGGAGGAAGAGGACAGCCCAGTTTGCGAGCTCTGTCATGGAAACGGCCTCGTCCTCGTTCATTGCGAACACTGCGACTTTTCAACCGAAGGAGATCTCATATGTTTTCGGTGTCAAAGCGACGAAGGCTCCTCGAACGGCAACAACGGGTGTCCCCGTTGCGAGAGAAGCGCCAGGATGGCGGCTGCCGGCGTCACTTCCTCCGACGACGAGAATCATCATCCTCCCGGCAAGTACCCCGTAGACGCGGTCGTCAAGATCAAACTCAACGATCGAACGATCGACGTCGATTCGGACGATACCAACGACAGCGATCCTTCGATCGATCGTCACAGAGGTCAAATAGATCGTCTCGACACAATCGTCGAGACTAAAGGCGACACTGCCAGCGAAAACGACGACGATAACGGCGGTGCCAAGCTTAACGGAACTACGAGCCCGAGATATTTCAATTACATGATCGTCCTCTTCTTGTAAATAAATCCGAATCGCTGCGACATCCATCAATTTCTATCCGTGACGTAGAAGAAGATAAGAATGGTCGGTGATAAACTTTGACCGACCTGTCACTGTATATAAACTGCCAGGGGACACGATAGTCAAAATCGGTACTCTCTAGTGCGGCGTAGAATTAATATAGTTAGCTCATAATGGTAATTAAGGTGGCAAAATAAAAAAGAATCAGAGAAGACGATAAGCGAGAAACGCCGTGCGAATGGATTGAAAGGAAGAAGATAGGAGAAAGTAAGAAATAAAGAAAGAAGATAGTCTCAGGGACGATGGCCGATCTGCCCTGATGACTTTCGTCGTAGAGCGCCGATAATTATCGAGGCGTTTCCGCGCGCAACCATTAGAATGGGTTTGTACAGAGATCGCGATTATACTGTCTCTCACTTATGAAGACCTTCCGTTATTTTCTATCCAAAGATAAGCGACGAAAAATCGGGGGCTCCTCGTCTCGCCGATTGCGAACTGCTTTATAAAGAAGAAAGATTACACGTAGACGACCGATGCGAAGAACTTATACGAAACCGCGAAGTACATGCTGCCAATAATAAATCAAAAATCGAATAGCGCGCGAGGACTTACGATGTAAGATTTTTCATACCTTCGATCGACTTCTTTCTTAGCTTACGTAAAAGCAATAGACGCGAGCCCGCACACACGTACACATGCGCACAAACACGCACTCACTCACTCACACACGCGCACGCACACGCACACGCACACACACACACACACACACACACACACACATACGCGCGCGTCCACGCATGCACGCACGCACTCGCGTCTCTTATTTATTACGTATATACGCTTTTATCGAGTAGATCCTACGGTATAAACTTCTCGCGTCTTTCTCGCGGATTACTCGCGTATCGTCGGAACGACTAGAATAATTTAACGTTATTATCTAACGCGATCGCAGAGCGTGAGATATGATAAAAATGTCAATTCCTAAAACGCAAATCGATACGATCGAGGCAACGCGTAAACTGCCATCATTTTCACACGGTTTTAGCTAAGATTTTTGCACAAACCCATGCTAACTCATGTTCGGGACCAACTTAAATCCATCATCCAAGCGACAAAGCCACTTCCGAGTCTCCACCTTTCGTTCATAGTCGTTAGTCGCTAAATTACGCCGGTTTCTCGACATTTGCGACATCCAAACGATTCAATGTTAACCAACTTTACGAAGATAGAGGCAGTACTCGATATATCGTTTGAATCTATCGTTAAATAATAGAAAGAAAAAGAGGAAGAAGAGAAGGTGGAGGAGGAGGAGGAGGAAGAAAAAGAAGATATATATTCGCAGAACCAGGCTACCTCTATTTTCGTACGCGCGGAAAACTACGAAAGGACGCGATCATAAGCCAAAATAAAAACGACGAACGTTACGATCAAATTCGATATCGTAAAACCGTTCGCTTCGAATACTCGCGGTGTCGCACTTCGCCTACGATAGGCACCGTGAGAAAATTTCAATGATTCGATGAACTCGAGTTCATTGTCCCGACGCGAACCACATTTCAAAAAAAGAAAAAGAAGCGTAGAAATTGTGCGCGCACTTCTTCGCCTATTTCATGGGGGCTTTCGTCACGTTGTAAAGATGGCGCCCAATGGGTTAATCCCTTAGAAGGAACAAATGAAAAAAGAAACGAAAGGAAATCTATACATAAGAAGAAGAAGGAGAAGAAAAAATGTCGGAGAAGGAGGAGGTGGAAGAAGTGTTTTCCAAAGGAACGAAAAGTTGAAAGAGACGATTCTCGAAAAAGAAAAAAGAAGAAAAGGAAAAAAAGTTGAAAGAAAAAAAAGAAGGGCGCAAACGACGACGGAACAACGGTACGAATGAAAGATATGGATTTTTTAAATATTTTTCAATCATCGAATTATAGAATTTATTAGAAAATGAGACTTTTTTTAACGTCCGTTTCTAAACCTCAATGTAATCGTCTCTCTCAGAGAGCGATCGCTACTCGCCGAAGGAAGAAAAGTGAAAAGAAATAGATGGAGATGACTCGATCTGCACACGTACACGACAAGATTCCAAGTTCTTCCGCTGGCATAGAAGAAATTAATTGCCCTTGCTTCCTCCTCCTCCCTTCCTCCGGAATAATATTAATAATAATAATAATAATAATAATAATAATAATAATAATAATAATAATAATAATAATAATAATAATAATAATAATAGTAATAATAATTAATAATAATACTAATAATAATAATAATAATAATAATAATAATAATAAATAACAACAACAACAACAATAATAATAATAATAATAAAAGGAGGAACAATGGCGAAAAGTTGTCGTCGTCGTCGTCGTCTTTAAGAGATCGAACATATCGGCATATCCGGCATGTCTGAACGATTTCGTCTTGGAGTGGAAGAAGCCGACTTGGGGATCGAAAAGGGGAAAAACGTAAATGCCTCCTGAAGATGTATGCAGGGTGGCTTGCGTCGAGGGGGAGAAGGACAAAGAACTCGCTTCGCCCGCGAACAGTAGCGATCAAGTGCTCTTACTACAAGATTCTCGCGAGGGATAAAAAAAATTGTAGATCTTAAGAGAAGCAACTGGAAAACGGGTTGGATGGTAGACGAGTCGTCTAATCGTAAGATAATCGTTCTCGATTTCCATCGCATCGAACGAACGAACGAACGAACGAACGAACGAACGAATCTACACGCACGCGTCTACTGCCTTCGTCCTTTATCTCGTAATACATAAGTACTTACATATTTTCATATTAATAAGTACATACTTATGTAAATACGAGAGAAAAGATATACCACGCATGATACGCGTCGTCCATCCGCCTTTGCGCCAAGCTACCACCGAGAATATTAAGTTATACTGCCACCTTATACTTTAAGGAGAAATACAAATGAACTTCCGCGTAAATTCGTTTAGAAAATTCGTTAGATTAGAAACCGTACATCGCGACTTTTGATCCTCTCTATAAAACTTAATACGCATACCAATATACACACTCGCGTATCGCGACGAAGAAAAAGGAAAGAAAAGAAAAGAGAGAAAAGAAAAACAGAAGAGAGAAGAAAAAAATGAAAATAAGAAATAAGAAAGGCGAGAAAAAGAAAAAAGCGACGATACCGACGATAGAGAACAGCAAACGACTGACATCCCTTTAACATTTCCCGAAAAAAGAACAAAAAAAAAAAAAAGAAAAAGAAAAAGAAAAAAAAAAGAAAAAAGATTTGTATTATTAATTGTTTCCTTCGTTATTCGCATCGATGTAATATATCATATAACTTACATAGTTACATAAATGATATACGACCATGTAAGTAATCATATTCCCTTTAAATAATAATGTTATAAAGACCCGAGAGATAAACGTCTGCGAACTTTATTTACTGCAAGTAAATGAAAGAAATAAGAGATTCGAATCAGCCTTAACGTAGACAATTATTAACTCTCTATTGAATTTATATACGCGTGCAACGGGAGCGATTTACGTCAACGTATCGTACTTTTTAATCGTAACACTTTGAATGAAAGATCGCTGTGAACAACGACTAGCTCAGAGAAACGTGTGAAAAATTAATTCGCTCTTTATCATCGTCGTAATCAACATCTTCTCCTCGTAACATTATCGCAAAACCTTTATTACGCCCATCAGTCCGAGTTTATTGTGTAATAAGGAAAAAAAAAGAAAAAAAAAGGCAACAACACGCAGGAGGCAAAATGAATATCTTTTTCAATTTTTACACCGTTCGGCCGACACTGTGATATTTCTACATTTAATTATATCGTTAGAAACGATACTTTTTTTAATAAAATGAATAAGGGGGAGGGGGAAGGAAGGATACGTTTCACAGTATCGTCGGTAAATTTCGGATCGACGTTCAAACTTCGGACCGTGCTGCATCCAATATTATTTATTTTGACGACCGATCGATAATTTTTCATTCATTCCAATAATTAAACATCCATTCCTGATGGTTTTAATTTATTGAAACGACACATAAAATAATTCGCGACTTTTAATAATCGCGAACGGAAAAAAGAAAGAACGATCGCATTCCTGTTTGTCTCGCATTTTTCATTACCTTCGAATGAAAAAGAGGCGGAAAAGAGAAAGAAGAAAAGAAAGCAAAAACGAAAAAAAGAAGAAAAAAAAAAACAGGAAAGAAAAATAAAGTAAATGAATAAACAAACAGTAGAAAACTCGTACGAATATATGTAATTTCCACGTTACCCGGCGGCCATTAATTAATGCTGAATGATAAAAAGGATAGAAAAAATTTCGTTTGGATTTGCAAACCCTAGGAAAAGAATATACTTCGATCGGCCAATTCTATACAATTATTACGATCGCATAGAGAAAATTTAATTGGAATGTCATATTCTATCCGTCGTTCCGTCATTTTCATTGCTTTAAATGCGGGTTTAACGAATATAAAATAAAATCCCATCTTATCTCTCGATATTATTTAAAAATCGATAGAATAATTATATATCGTGCCTTGGAGGATGTCTACGGATCGATAAAAATTGACACGTGGTTCCTTCGTCGCGATTAATCATGCCGCCTACTACCATCGACCAAAGTCATTTTTCGATGATATATGAGATATCCAAACATACATTGCCCAAGAGACCGTTCTCTATCGACCGAATAAAATATGAATAGATCTATTTCCATCGAGCACCACCAACACCGTCCCCTCTGCAACCTTTTTCGTTGCTCTCGAGACAAAGTATTTCATTAAATTTATATATTTCACTAGAAACGATACGACATTTCATCTAACGTCGAACTTTCTTGTAACTTCTTTCAGAAACTCGAATTGAATTGCATTCCTTTTATTGAATACCATATATTTGTTTTTAGAATTTTCAATCACGGTGTATCAGAGCTTTGGAAAACATCATACCTTCGATGAATGCGACCCCTTTCTTATCATTTCGTCTACATCGAAGAAACACAGAATTGTATGTATGTACATGTGTGCCAAGGATCGTTAACGTCTTCCTCTTACATTTTTCCATCGAAAATCTTTATCATTCTTCCACCGTACGCATTGAAAAAGAAAGGGAGATAGATAGATAGAGAAGGAGAGAGAGAGAGGGGGAGGGAGGGAGGGAGAAAGAGAGAGAGAGAGAGAGAGAGAGAGAAATTTGATTTCTAAAGACAATTCTCTAAATAATTTTGCCAATATGAAAACAGTCGTCGTGCATATCAATATTTTTTGTATAACAAATTTTTTGCCAAAGATAAAGAAAAAGAAGAAATTAAGAAAATAATTCCTCTTACGATGCTTACAATATGTACAAAATATTTATTCCCATAAATGCTTACGTTTGTACTTAATTACTTACTTACTATCTAATTACTCACTTACTTACATAAATATTATTCAAGTGCCAACGTTGTCTGTTGCGCGTGCGCATTATATACATTTATCTCTATGACAGATTCTACGTTATTATGTTAATATTTTCTAGAAAGTAATTTTCACGAAATAAGAAGAGGGGCTAATGTTTCGAGATGTCGCGCAGTACTTTATCCTCGCTCCCGCGACACCGTCTCATTAAATTTTCATTAAATGACAATTTAACGAAAGCATTCCACCATATCAAGAAGGGATTAGCGTCCTATGCGTTAATCTATAAACGCCACTGGCACTCGCGCGTAACATAGTTTTAATAAAGAATTAAAATAAAATAAAATGAAAAAGACAAAAAAACAAAAAAAACAAAACGAGACAAAAAAAATTACAAAATATATGCTCACGAGCTTGATAATGATTAAGCTCTTGGATTATTCATTGTCGATAATGAAAGATTTTATGCCGGACAAGCGGTCGCATGTCAAGAAGGCATGACAATTCGTGACAATTAATACGATAAGATGCACGTCATAATATCGTCATCGAAGATCACGTAGAAACGTGAGCGAGTTATTATCATTTTAAAAAAAGGACAAGAAAATTAAAATTAAAAGAGAAAGTAATCGCCGAGGATGATCGTCCTTCTGCGATATTACGTCAAATCGAAAATTTTTAAATACATATTATATTGAGACGAACGAAAAATTTATTATACATATTATGTATCTATCACGTATATATATATATATATATATATGTATATATATATATATATATATATATACACATGTACACACACATAGCTTCAATTACATTCTCGAGAATTTTACCCTCTTCGTTCACTCGCAACGATTCCAACGATCTGATATTAAATTCGCGAATTTTCATGAATTCTCTTTGTTACGATGCTATTGCCGCTGTTATCGCTATCGCTTTTATTCGTAATTTTTGACTTCTCACTATGTACATAACCTTATGAAAAGGAAAGGAAATTCATCTTCGTCATTTTGCTACGCCGGTTCCTTATCTTAACATTCAGCGTCATACAAAAAAAAAAAAAAGAAAAGAAAAGAAAAAAAAATAAATAAACAAAGAAATAATTACAAAACTAAGAAAGGAACAGGAGCCGAGTCTCTTAATCAGGCTCTTCTATGAATGGTCACTCAGGAATAAAGTTAAAATATAATAACGGTTGCGATATTAAATATTAACATTTAACGAACGACTTTTTGTAAATATTAATATAATATAAATATTAATATAAGTATAGATATACATGCAGATATATATATATATACAAACATATATATATATATATATACATACATGTATATATATATATATATATATATATATATATATATATATAATATATATAAATCATGTACAGGGTAATTTGAAAAAAGCCGTACGATCGGACTTTATATGAATAAAATGTAAAATGTAGAGTAGACATATATTGATCCTCGAACGAAACTAAAGATAATTAACGTACACATTTGTGTAGCTGGTAAAAGTTAAAAAAAAGAAAAAAGGAGAGAGAAAAGGAAAAAGAAAAAAAAGAACGAACACTCGTAACGATTTTATATGAGAAAAAAGTCTCGACGATGGATCACCCCTTTTCCATGAGACAAACGTCAAATTTTTTCTGTAAACATTTCCTTGAAGATATTTAACGATTGTTTTCGTTATCTGCGATTAAGCTCTTTACAATTGAAAATTATTGTCGCGTAAAACCTTTAATCCATCAAGTCCGGTCGTACAGCTGATCAGAATGACCCCGTACAATTTTACGATCGCCCCAATAAGAGATAACAAGCCTGATAGGAAACGTATGAATGTTAAATAATCATGTATGAAAGAGGTAGAATGGAAGAACGTGTTTGTATATGCGTGCGAGAGAGAATGAGAGAAAGAGAAAGAGAGAAATGTGAGTAAAAAGAAAAAATGATAGAGCGATAGTATGTTATAGAATTTTCTTCCATTATAAACGATTGACCAAATATCGGTAACAAAAGACTACGATGCATGTCGGCGATTGTTACTTATCGGAAGGGAATCAACACCAACTGAAATAATGAAAATAAAAAAAAATAAAAAAAATAAAAGAGAAAAAGGAGGTAAAAAGAACAAAAAAAAAAAAAAAAAAGCAAAAAAAAGAATAAAAAGAAGAAAGAAAGAAAGAGATCATTCCGAAAGTTTATCACGATTAAAGGGGATATCTACCCCCTTTTGCAATCCGGGATTTAACGATTTTACTCGTAAAAATCATTAATATGTTTACGTGTACACCGTCGCCATAATTCTTCGAGTATACATTTAAAATACGGCTCCGTGTGTGCTGGTGTGCGTACGTGCATATAAGGTACATGCATTCTTGTCCATTTCTACACGTATATCTGTTTCTTCCTCGACGATAGAAGTTATTTTTAAATTTTCAAGATTTAGAGTCACACCGCTCCCACATGCGAGTGTCTGTACGATCGGATGTCAGTAGGAATCTTGAAATATAAATAGACGATTACAGTGGGCATACAGTTTTCTTCCTGACATTCCCTTTCCACCCTTTCCACTATTTTATTATCATCATACATTTCATTTGCAAATATTTTATTTACATTATTCTTCGATATTTACTTCTAGTTCTAACTAAACACTAACTTATTTTCATAATGATGATGCGAGGTATGTATATGTAAATATATATATATATATATATATATATATATATATATACATATATACATTTATATATATATACATTTATATATATATTGTATATTATAGAAATGAAAGCTGAAGTTTCTCGAGATACGAATAAAGAAGATGAAAAATTCGTCCCTTTCCTTTGTTCCTTGCTGGACGGTCGGATCAATAGAAACTTTCAAGAAAGAATCGGGAAATATCAATTCATTACAGTCAAACAATACTCAACTTCGATAAGAGATTAATTATCTTAATGACTACAAATTTATTAGTTCGTTAAAAAATAGCAGACTATTTTCAAGTTAATTATCTAACAATGAGTTTTAATAATTGTTAAAGACTTCTTTTTATTTAAATTCTTTGATTATTACGAAGACACAGTATGAATAATTTCCGCGATTCGAAAATTTCGCGAACGCCTGTAATATCGTTTCACTCGTATTCTCAGCTGTACGACGCATTGCCTATAGCTAGGATTAAGATCGTCACTAGAATGCGCCACGAAATGCAATCTAATTTCAATTTTTAATTTCAATATTGTATCAAGAAATAAAGAACAAAAGAAATATTTGATTTATTCAACTCGTAAAATAATATAAAAGTCCAAATATAGAATTTCGTACATACGTTGTTTCCAAATTTAATAAAAGTTAATTTTACAATTATTATGTATTCCAATGTCTTCGTTTGTTCTATTTATTCTTTCAGCATATACTTTCGCAGAAAAATCAATTACAGCATCGTTGATGAGAATCAAATTTGTTCATCTCTTCTTACTTAATACCTTTTATCGCACTTCTCGGTTACCGTATTATCGATCGTCCTATTGTGTTCGTTATAAGAACGTAAATAAGTATAAAAGAGAGACTAAATTTCAAAGCAATTCCATTCAGTCTATCGACCAATTTTAATTCTTACTTTCAATGTAATTTTGCAAATATATACATATATAAGCATACACACATATATATATATATATATATACATGTGTTTGGATATATTAATTATTAAATATATATATTTTAAAATATTCGCCATGCAACGATAGTTATATATCAAAGAAAAACGTATTGAGGTTAAGTACGAGGCAATCGTATTTTATAATTTTACGTTGCATAATTTTCGTTATATCATTCGGGCAATAATTCGACAAATTCAATATCGTATCAGTGAACCCGACGATATATATAGATATATACATCCCTGAATCGCAAGCGAACTCTGTATATATCTCTATTCGAATCATCGGCACGTTATTTTCTTTCTCTTTCCTTTTCTAACGTTCGCTCTCTCACTCGCGCGCATACTCTCTGTCTCTCTCGGTCGCTCGCTCGTTGCTTATTGGTCATCTTTTGCCTGTGACACAAACACATTCACAAAGGTATCCTAGGATCGGCTATCCACACGAAGTACGACACGCCTGTCGGTGTTGCCGCGTAACCATAGCCTCGTAACCAAAACTCTTCTCCATCGCGAAAGGCACCATGCTCTTCGTAATTTTACAAAAAAATTAAGATATAAATAATGTTTGACATGTTGAAAAATAATATAAGTAAATAGAAGAAAATTTATTCTAAAGGGTTAAAGAAAATCAATAAATCTTTTCCGTTAATACACATTTTTCCTAATACGAATGATCGATAAGTTGGAGGCGCTGGATTCGAGACTATGGCTGGGTAGCCAGTGTGCGCATGTCACTTCGCACGGACGATCTCTTTCTGTCGTGGCATCTGGAGGTGAGTGGTTGTCGTGGTTTATACACGGAAAGATAATCCAACGTTTTGCGAGTGTCGAAAATTGCATCGGTCCTCAGGTATGGGATAAAACAACGCGAGAATATATGGATAATTGTGTTGTGTTTTGATTTTTACGAGCCGATGCCGGTGGTAAGAAAATTTCTCGCGGATATCGCCAAGAAGGAAAAGGCGCGTGGCCCCCGGTTTCGTTGTACGTCTTCTTTATCTCTGTCTCTCTCTTTCTCCATCTTTCTCTCTCTCTCTCTCTCTCTCTATCTCTCGCTCGCTCGCTCGCTATATCTCTACCGGCTTTATTCTTTTCGCTAAACCTCGTGATTGCAAATGAATCTATGAATTACTTTTCTGTTTTCTTCTTGTTCGAGAAAAAAACAAAAAAAGAAATTTTCATCGAGAAATAATCTTTAATGCTCGTTGAGAAAGAGTTTGCGAAAACGAGAAAAAGATTTCAGGAGAGAGAGAGAGAGAGAGAGAGAGAGAGAGAGAGAAAGAAAGAGAAAAAAGAATAGGAGAGAGGTAACGCTGGAAAGAAAGAGCGCGAGCAACGAAACCGGATGCGCCATGACTGGTCCTCTTGTGTCAGAGCCTCTCGAGTGTCGATCGTGAAATAAATCGCGTGCGTGCAATATTTTTTTTTATTTTGTTTGTCAGAAGCGTGGAATCATTTTTTTTTTGTTTTCAAGGGGATAGAGGAAAATTTTCGTGACGTTGTGAATAAAGTATGAAAGCTTTTTAAGACCGAAAGTCGTATACTATAATCTTGTGTAAAAAAAATTAGAAAATGATTTGAAATTTGTGCTTGCATGTTCTAATCGTACATTTTTAATTAGTTTACTTAACGAAGTGTTACTTTATGAGGAAATAAAAGTAATGGAGGAATAAAAGAATGAACTAATAATAATATATGCAGACGCGGATATTAAAATTACACACATATATATATAGGTTATATATGTTATACATACATATATATATATCGGGTTTTACATTCCATATTGTCGTCCCGAAATTATTTCTTTTCTTTTTCGTCTCAATCGCTGCCCTTTGTTAGTAGTAAGAACATGCAAGATCACAAATTTCATCCTTATTCGTTACTGTTCGCTTAATATTGGAAAAATGTATATTCATATAGACATGTGCCAATATGGCACAACATCGATCCATATTAATCTTCGTCGTTTTGCGTAGGAGTATTAAAAGATCGATATAAATTAATGAGGCGATGCTCTCCATTTTCTTTCTTTTTTTTTCTTTTTTTTTTCTTTTTTTTCTCACAATTGTTTCGACATTCGATGATTCGATAATTTTCGTAGGATTTCGTTTAAAATAATCTGAATTTGATAGAGATATCCATCTGGATAGAGACAGATTATTGTAAAACCATTTCGAAGGGGTGTGTATATCCTATATCTTCATATAAGATATACGAAACGAATAAAATTCAATACTTATTTTAATATGGATAGTGCAATAATAACGTTGAAAAAATTCTAATCATCCTAATTTCCATGAAAAATATGAATGAATCATAACGTGCAGTCTGTGAATCGACGCGAGAATTGCACCGGCAGCGCTTTGCCTTCTACAAAATGGCTGCCGGTTTCTTTCTCGAATATTCATGCTCGCCACGTGGATTCGAAACAAAGAGGATCATTTGCAAAATTATTCATATAACGATAGCTTCGCGAATTTTAATCGTTCTTTGATAAATTAAATTAAATTGAGACGAATCGTTGACGTGATAAATTAACAAGACGGTATACTTAACCTTCAATTATCATGATTATTGTGAACTACTTGTTATATTTGCTCGTAAATATTCACAATCAAAAGTTCCCTTTAAACGATGTCCCAGTTTTTATTTAATGTTGGCCTAAAGGTGTAAATGTGTATCGATAAAAAAAAAAATTTACCAATGTGTGTATATATCTTTTTGCTTAGGTATAATCCAAAGAGTATCGCAGAAATTTCATCATGGGTAAAGAGAAGGTTCATATCAACATTGTAGTCATTGGACACGTAGATTCTGGCAAATCTACGACCACTGGACATTTGATCTACAAATGCGGTGGTATCGACAAACGTACCATTGAAAAGTTCGAGAAGGAAGCCCAGGAAGTAAGTTCTTAATTTAAATCTTCTTAATTTAGATCTTGAGCCGCAATTTTTTTTTTTTTTACATAGTTGCATTAATGTCACTGCTACTGTTCATTATTATGGCACAGTGATGATATAATCTTGGATTCATTCGCGGTTTCCACCGGAAGACTTTGTCTATTGACGGCCAATACGCGTCTGAGTGTCAAAACATTTAATAGTAACAGTTAGAGATAACACTTGTCCTTAATATATATTATCTTTGGGATTGATTTAATCATATTTCCTTTTCCTATGTTGTAGATGGGTAAGGGTTCCTTCAAATATGCTTGGGTATTAGACAAATTGAAAGCCGAACGTGAACGTGGTATTACGATTGACATTGCTCTTTGGAAATTTGAAACTTCAAAATACTACGTCACAATTATTGACGCACCTGGACACAGAGATTTCATCAAGAACATGATCACCGGTACCTCGCAAGCTGATTGCGCAGTGCTGATCGTAGCCGCTGGTACAGGAGAATTTGAAGCTGGTATTTCTAAAAATGGACAAACACGTGAACATGCTTTGCTCGCTTTTACTCTTGGTGTAAAGCAGCTTATCGTTGGTGTTAACAAAATGGACTCTACCGAGCCTCCTTATTCCGAGACTCGATTCGAAGAAATTAAGAAGGAGGTCTCTTCGTACATTAAAAAAATTGGTTACAATCCTGCAACTGTTGCATTTGTACCAATCTCTGGTTGGCATGGGGACAACATGTTGGAGGCCTCTAGCAAGATGCCATGGTTCAAGGGATGGGTAGTAGAACGTAAAGAAGGCAAGGCAGAAGGTAAATGCCTTATCGAAGCTCTTGATGCCATCCTTCCACCTACCAGACCTACGGACAAGGCACTCCGTCTTCCACTTCAGGTAATTTTATTGAAAAGGTTATTAAAAAGAAAAACGTCGTCGTATAGAGAGAAAGAGAAATAAAAATGACCATTTGATATGATGATAATATATTAAACTCATTCGCGGTTTCCACCAGAGGACTTTTTTGTCCGTTGATGGCTAGAGATGTCTGATCTTTCTAAGAAATATTATTACAAAACCGAACATCATAGGATGAAGATTATTAAAATAACTTTGATTTCATATTTTTAGGATGTGTACAAGATTGGTGGTATCGGAACGGTACCGGTTGGTCGTGTTGAAACCGGTGTATTGAAACCGGGTATGGTTGTTACATTTGCTCCAGCGGGTCTTACCACTGAAGTTAAATCAGTCGAAATGCATCACGAAGCTTTACCAGAGGCTGTACCTGGTGACAATGTTGGTTTTAACGTAAAGAACGTATCGGTCAAGGAATTGCGTCGTGGTTTCGTTGCTGGAGATTCTAAAAATAATCCACCAAAAGGAGCAGCTGATTTTACCGCTCAGGTATTTTTTTTTTTTTTTTTCTTTTCTCCCCCAAGAGATTTCGGGGGAGAGCCATTAAAATTTTAAGTTTGCGCGTGGACGAATAAACGTACGAAAATAATACACGCTGTATTTCACAGGTCATCGTACTGAATCATCCAGGACAAATCAGTAACGGTTATACGCCGGTATTGGATTGCCATACCGCTCACATTGCATGCAAGTTCGCCGAGATAAAAGAAAAATGCGATCGTCGTACCGGCAAGACCACCGAAGAAAATCCAAAATCTATAAAATCGGGAGACGCCGCTATTGTGACTCTTGTGCCGAGCAAGCCAATGTGCGTAGAGGCATTCCAGGAGTTCCCTCCGCTTGGACGTTTCGCTGTCCGTGACATGCGTCAAACGGTTGCGGTCGGTGTTATCAAGGGTGTCACTTTCAAGGACACGACGGGTGGAAAAGTCACCAAGGCCGCCGAGAAGGCCCAGAAAAAGAAATAACTAGTTTCCGTATGCATGTATCGCCGGATGGGCTCCGGCCTTTTGTAGCTGAGGTAGTTTGTCCTCTTTCTTCATGTCTTTCGTATAAGAGGAAGTCGTCGTTATGCTCGCCGTCGTCGAAGACATTTCCTATGAAATTGCATTCCGTTTGGAATAACGAGAGCAGGATCAATAATAAAGGGTCGCGACGTTACGGCTTCAACTCGAACGTCCAGATAATAACATCTTTCTCGCGTTTCTTTGGTATTCGTCTCTTTCGTTTGTCGAAGCGTTCGCTTCGTCACTTCTTCCATCGTAAAGAATTTCGTAGGAAAGGTTACGGGGTGTAATAGGGAGAAAAGAAGAAGAACCATTTATCGACTAAAAAAAACATACTCGCTCCTTTAATTTGTACGATTTACATGAGGTAAGAGGGGTAAACTACGTGAGCTATCTCGCGATAACGATTTCTTTCACGCGAACATCAAAAGAATATCATAATTTAGCTCGGCTTAATTATATTTTCTAATTATTATACGGAATTAATAAATCCTATATCTGCGATATTCGACAAACATATTTCATTATTATTCTTTGTCGTCGTTATTGCTGCTAACCGAGGTATCATCGTCATCCTTTTATCCGATATGCTTCCATTCTTTTACTCGGGGAAGTCGATCGAAACTTTGTGTCTCCTTTATTATTAATATCGTTTCTCTCTTTTCCAAACGGTCTTTTCTTCGTTCGTTTCTTTTTTTTCTAATTTTTCCCCCTCCCCTTTTCTCTTTTCTTTTTTTCTTTTTTTTTCTTTTTTTTTTTCCTTTTTTTTTTTTTTGTTGTTGAACAACCGCGCGTATAAGCACAAAGGTAAAAGCTCTCGGATTCGTTCGAAATTACGCGGGGAATATATAATGCAATAGTAGATTTGAATAGATTTCGTTAGGTGTACGGGACCTGTTCTTTAATATTAATATTTTTCGATTATATCAGATTAATTAAAAGGTCTGATTGCTCAAGAAGACATACGTACATACATAAATAACTTTTCTACAAAGGTATACACATATTGCTTTTATCGATGACAATTGTCTTTTTACTCGATCCACGCGAATTGTGGTATTGTGCAGGAGGGCGATATCTTTGCAGTAACTCGGCACTTTAACCTGTGACTTTGCATAACAGAATTGGTTGAAAACAGTTTTCTGTACATATGAATAACGATAATAATGAGTAGTAAAGGCGAATAAAGAAGCTACGGAATCCAAGTTTTCTTTCAAATTTATTCTTCGTCCCTCCTTTCTCTATTTACTTAAGCCCCTTGAAATATATTTTATTTTATCCGTATACGTTTAGGTATATGAAAGAAATAAAATATAATTAATGATAATTGCATTCAAACCTTAGTTTTATTTTCGCATTATATACGTGCAATCTGTAATTTAGTTCGTTTTAAAGATTGTTAATTATTGTGGAGATAGAAGAGCTAAGTATCTATTGTCGGACAAATTTATGTCGAACTTTACGCGACTAGATGGCGCGCTGAATGACTAATCGATATAAAATTTGACTGCACGGAGATCGATAATTCGTGCGATATACGATTTGAATTTATTTTTGAACGAGAAATAAGTTCATTCGCTATCTCTTTCGCACGAAGCGTTTGTGAGTTCAACAGCGACAGGAATGAACAAAATATGAACTACAAGCTCATTAACAATGTCTTCATCGATACACCTATCGTATTGATCTATACGATAGCTCGTGTAGATTGTATATCTCTCTTATAATCGGATTACGTAATAATCGAGTTAGTATATGACATAGTAAGATTTGTATTAAGTAAAAATATAGTAGTTAATAATACATTTAACGAAAACAATCAAAAGATATATGCAAATTATTTCTACATCTATGAAAAATAGATTACTTGAAAAGTATTTGTTAACTGTACAGACTTCACATTTTTTTTTCTTTTTTACATTTATACGTATTTAGTTAAATTTGTGTATATAACTAAAGTTTATTTAAGTAGCCATTGACTCCTATGTTACAATGGAATGCATAGCGCGTAAAAATATGATATTCGTTAAAACAAAAGTAATATCGTGTATCCAGATCCCACCATATGGAGGTTGCTGCTTGTGGAGACCCCATTGTACTAACGATGACGCAACCAAGTGAATGTCACTGGACATTATGAAAATCGCTTGAAAATCAAAGTACCAAAATCGTACTTGATTTTTCTCCCTACTGAAAAAAGTAGATACCCCTATACTCATAGGAGACTTATAAATAATAATTAATAAGAATAATACGAAAGAAAAGTAATTCTGTAATTCTCGAAGTTAATAAAAAGCGCGTTTATGTTTATATTACACATATAAAGATCAATCAATAATCCTGAGATAAAAATTTTATAGTATTGGAATTAAATTGAATTAAAATTATTTTAAGTTTTTTGTCTTTAGTTACGAACTTTTTAACGATTGAGCAAATGTATTATTGCTTAAATATTATTTTATTGTAGTCCGTGTAAAACAATTGAAAAATTATCGAAAGTATTAATTTATAAGTTTTCACGTTTGGAAAGAGAGTGAGTGTTGGTTTGCACTCGTCGGAATAGAAAGGAAGACTGATTCAATAATGATTGAAGCCGATCAGAGGTTTGTTTTTGTTGTTGTCACACATAGCCACACAAAAAAAAATATATATATATGTAACTAACTTTTAATTATTTTAAACAGTATTAAGAATTTACTATCGTTTAAATATTAGTTGGTTATACTTCGCGGTAAAGGTCTAAAATTTTTTAAATAATTTAAAAATAATCAAAAGTATGAATTATTTAAGCTCGACTCCTGTATGAAAGGAAAGAATTTCGATGTTTACTAAGATTGAAATGCAAAATAATACTGACTTGTCAAAGTCAATCGTGCGGTCATTTTTTTTGTCGTTAACAACTTCATATTTCAAATTTACGCCTATCGGAATATCAAATTAAATTTTATTTTATATTTAGAATATATTACGAGTTATATGATCTTTTGATAAATCTACCATCGTTATAAATATTAATTTATCGTAGTACATGTACATCATATATCGTTTATATAATTATAAAATACTCGATAAAATATTAATCATTTAACCGGACAAATATAAACGTAGAAAATTGACATGTTTACTTGTTGAAATACGAAAGATATCTAACACGAGAACTGTCCAACTTTACATATTTGTTTTATTTATGGTTACTTAACTGAAACGACTTGAACTTAAACATTTTTATCTAACCAACGCGCATAGAAATGAAATAAAATTATTTAATATTAAAGAAGTATGTTTTCAACTTTATAATGTTTAAACAATTGTATCATTGTTAATTTAAACATTAATTATATTTTGTTTCTACATGTACGTTTTACATTATTATTATTATTATTATTATTATTATTATTTATATAATTGAAAATAAATTATATTATAATAATTCATAATAAATCATGAATTAAAAAAAAATATAATCATATTCTTTAAATATAATAGTAATGCATTCTTCTATAAATCTCCTTCTTTAAAATATAATTTATTAGATTTTTATTGTAATTTCAAGACATTTACTTTCGTATTTGTAAACAAAAGAAACTGCAATTATAGATCCATTTGTGTGTGTGTGTCTCAAAGATCAAACTAGATATTAAAAAAGTTTACGTGTACGTAAGAGAATATGACGGTAAACTTGTAGAAATTTCCGAAATGAAAATGAAGTGAAGCGGAACAATTAATTAGATCGCTCCTACTAATTATATAAGTTCTTTACAGAGAATTTAATTTTATCGATAATGGTAAAAGGTGTACATAGAAAAATTCATTAATTTTCTAAATTGCTTAAGAAACTATACGCTTCTTCATATGATTCATAATATTCCATCCTAATTGTTTATAAGCTAGTTAGACATTTCTGAATATTTTATTATCGCACATCTACACGCTCTTTGCATTTAAATATTAGTCATGCAAGAACTGTGTTCAACGATCATTCTCAATGCACAGGATATAATTAGGAGGAATATATCAATATTTTGAACGATTCCTATTTTTCATATCAATATTAATAATAATAACGATAATAAATATTTTTTTCATTAAAAAGGAAAATTGAAGAAATTAAATAAAAATTATCAATTTGATTTTATTACATTAAATATCGCTCGACAATGTTGGACATTTCTTTATACATACGATGTCAAATAAATTCTAAATAATAGATTAAAGGAGAAAAGAGAAACATTGAAATTATTCATTTGATTTTATTATTAAATAATATCGATATATTGTGTTATTCGTTTCTTTACGCGTATCTAACAGATAACAGATAGTATATTATTGTAAAACCAAATGTAGGTTTTTTTTTTTTTTTTTTTTTTTTTTTTTTTTTTTTTTTTCCTTTTTACTCGCGAGAAGTAGTGGAGATAGTTATTTGCTCGGACGTACGCACATAGCGCAGACTCGAAGGCTCGTTTATTCCTAATTCTAGTTGGCTTTCATTCGTTATTCCACGTTGTTACAGCAACATTCGTAGTCGTGTTCTTCGCTCTTGTTCCATCACTTTGCATCTCTGACCTGTTGCGTGACAGACGAAATTTATGAAATAACAAAAACATAATTTTGTAAGTAAACGGACGATTGTTAAAAATAAAAGAAATTTTCTTTTTTTCCTCTCGTTTTTTCTTTCGTTTTATCATTTAATGCTTATAACATTTTATAAATGAATAAAAAGAAAATATGCGCCTAAACAAAGTGATTGATAAAAAACACGAAGTTCGCGATTAATATCGTGAAGATAAAAGAGATCATAGCGAGAAGATATAAACGTAGAGCCTGTTGTTTTTAATTATTGTTCGTGACTGATATATGTAGATAGAACTAAAGTTACGATAGTAACGAATACGTCTACGGTTGTTATGAATGAATAAAATTAATAATAAAAAGTTTTTTATTAATAAGGAAAAATACGCATAATATTTATTAAATATTTATTGATGTAACAAGCGAATTTATGACCGTTGAAATCGACCGATATCGATTCATGCTATCGATTGTACATACTTATTACATCGTTGTGGAATTCTTGAGAAAAACATTTGATTTCTATCGTATTTTATATATGTATGTATATGTAATATTTTTTCCCAAATGATTCACAGTTAAGCGATAATTTTGCATATAAATTTGCACTTCTGCACACGTCCTTGTTCCTATAAATGTACATAAATTAAACGATAAAATTATAGTAGAATGTCAACAAGCTAGCTCTATGGCTATGCTAAAGTACTGCATTGCGGAATCGATAGTTCCGATGACGATCAAAGATGAATAATATTTATATCTAAACGATGATCGCGGTGCCGTGTGCCCTTATTGCATCTTCTTCACGGAATGTTATTATTTACCTAACAGATGTTTTCTATGTGTTTCTCGCTATAATCGTCGAAGGAATATATGATCATATATGTATATAAATCATTAATCACAAAACCATATAATATACTACCCTTAGAAAGGGTGGATCTCAATTTCACGTATGTGCGTGCTACGACAATGATAGAGTTTACATGTCAATTTAAATACATAGATTAATATCTATATATATATATATATATCTTTTTTTTTCTGGGGTTTATATCGGACTTGATCGAACGATAAACTTTAGCATCAATCAAATATCTTATCTTCGAATATTTAGAAATGATATAAAAAATACATTAATTCTAACTAAAAATAATAAATAAGTAATAGCCTTATAAGGTTACCTGATAATTATTTGATATCGATTGAACGAGTATAAAATATTATTTCCTTTTATCGGCTTGACTATCGTTTGCGTACATTGTAGTATTTCCATAAAAAAAAAAAAAAGAACATTACTTATACGTGTGATAAAATTTGGTAGTAAGTCGATAACGTTATTTGTATTAATCGTATGTAGGGTCCTTCGTTACATCGCACTACGATTAAACGTAAAATCGCTATTAAAATTACACGCTTAAACTACGATTGTTGTAATATCATTATAACGTTACATTTTAACGATAATCTCCTTCATATCTTTTTATCGATTGTATCGGCGAACGAAATGAACGAAGAATGAAATAATGCTTGAGAAACACAAGAAGAAAACTCGTGAAAAATGATCGTACGAAAGACGAAGACACGATCATTACATTTAGTATACTCGATAAATTATATCCTACGTATATCCTGCTTGTTCTCGGTACTTTCGATAAGAAATATTATCATGGGTAAAGAAATATTATCATAGTTATGACGAGACATTACGAGAGATAAACGCTCGTATATATTTTGACTGATTAAATGCATGCCGCTTTTGTATGGTGATGTTAAAGGATATAACATTTCTTTCAGTATATAAGATAGCCCATAAAAACGGATCCTCATTCGTACGTACAGGATACTTAATGATATATACGCAATTGTACGATCGCATTGTTACATCTACACACACATATATATATATGTATATATACCTACGAATGTATGGATACTCGCATACCTGTAGATAGGCAGGTAAGAATATACAATACTTACATGAATATACATAAAATATATTATAATCGTTAATAATATATCTCTACGTTGTTTCTTAACAAGGTAATGGTTGGTTTTATACGTTTCTACGTGGAGTCTGATGACACCATGCTAAAAAGGAGGAATATCCTTCATGGAAATTCCGGTAGGACGAATTTCAAAATTTGGTCGGTATTGGGAAATCGAAAAAAGGGAAAGATAAACGGTAGAATAAGATCTAATCAAGAAAATACATTTCCGTTAAGAACTCGACAATTTCTTCATAACGAGAACGTTAACACGTTACATCCTATAAATAATGACGAGGTAAGACTTGCTTAAAAATCGTTGTTACTTTTTCCCCCTTTATTTCCGATGTTAATTTTTTTTCAGGATTCGGAGGAGAGCTTTCATCGGGCGATCAGCCCGATCTTATGGTGGGCACAATTCTTCGGCTTGCTCCCGTTATCCGGAATATCTGCGAATTTACCGTCGAGATTAATATTCAAGAAAATCTCTTTTCGAACCGCTTACGCCATCATAGTAGCTGCTTCGATATTCGTAATGGCGATACTGTCGATCATTCACATGATAAAGACCCTCAAACCCGAATCGTTCGGTGTGCGTGGTAAGGATAATTGATCGGATAATCTTCTATCTCTTTTAACGAATAATACAAAATATATTCTAGATTATTGTCGAAACGTAGACGTTAGATAGAAGGTAACATTTTTGACTTATATAAATATGATCCGTCGACGTATTCAATAGGTGGAATAGCTGCGGCAACAGCCGGGGCAATATTCTATGGAAATGGTTTATGTGGAACGATCATGTTCCTTTGGTTATCGCCACGTTGGGTGATCCTTCAAAACGATTGGAAGGCAATGGAACAATTCATAGATAGGTTAATTAAAATATTATTTAACAGCTAACTTATTTCTATTTAACGAATTCTCTCTCTTTGTTGTCTTAATATCATTTTCAGCAACAAATATCAACGACCACGGCTTCGTTGGAAATTCATAATAATAAGTAGCATCATACTTTTTTTCGCTCTCTTCGAACATATTGTAAGCGTAATTAACAACAGTACTAACTTTGAATGGGGAACATCGAATTCAACCTTTACCAATTTTTTACACATTTACACCGTCAACTCTCATAACTTTATTTTGGAAAACGGTACGTTCATTTATACTTTCTTACTCGGATCAATGAGAGCACCTTTCAATGTTATTAAATTAATCCTGTTCAATGATCGTTTTACAGTCGATTATAACTTCGCCATTGGTCTTTACGTATTTATAGTGAGCAAGATAGCGACTTTCGTATGGAACTTCACAGATTTATTCGTCGTGTTGGTATGTTACCGTGAAAAATAAAAACGAATTATAAACAATCTTAACGAACGAAGTTTCAGATTTCCACTGGTCTAGCTGAAAGATACAAGACATTGAACAAGAGATTATTCGATACGGCGAAAAAGCACACGAACAATGTCGATTGGAGTGAATATAGAAACGATTACGCCATCCTAAGTTCACTGGTGAAAAAAGTGGACAATGATATATCTCCGATAATACTCCTTTCCTTCGCAAATAATCTCTACTTTATTTGTTTACAATTATTGAATGGAATATCGTAAGTTTACTACGATAACATAATACACTAGACGCATTATACGAAACTACGAATTAGATATGGACGTAAGGACGTTTAAAATCTCATTTGCTTTTTCATCCGAAGCGGACCTGAAGGCGACGATATTTTGAGTAATCTTTACTTCTTTGGTTCCTTTGCCTTCCTCATTCTTCGAACGTGTGCCGTAACTTTATTGACCGCCAGAATAAATGATCAAAGTAAAACGGTACTCCCATTGCTGTATAATTGTTCTTCGTCAACCTATAACATCGAGGTATATAATATATATTATTTATCTATTAGGGGGACCGAAAAGTAACGTCGCTTTCTTAAATTATATTCAAACGAATAAATTTTTAACAAGTTTTTTATTTTTAATCACAATCAAATATCGACATCCGTAGAAACGACATTACTTTCCGGTCCACCTAATATATTTAAATCAAAATGTTACATATAAGAAATAATTGAAACATGGAGTTGTCTAAGATTTTCGGACAATTTTTTTATTCGAAGATATATATATATATATATTTCTTTTTTTGTTTTTTTCTTTTTTTGATAGACACAAAGATTGCAGTATCAGCTTTCCACCGACGATATTTCACTAACAGGCTTACGTTTCTTTTCCATCACGAGGAACTTTATGCTAGCGGTAAGTTCTTTTTCTCTTTTTTTTTTTTTTTTTTTTTTTTATTTTTTAATATAGCCAATCCTAAATCGAATCAAACATGACGTATGTATTATGTGTCTTTATTAGTTTTATGAAAAATATTTACGAAGAATTTAATGCTTTAGCTAACTGGAGCGATCGTAACGTACGAGGTCGTGCTTCTTCAGTTCAACGTTGCTATGATAAATTGAATCAACGGTGGAAGCTACCTTCAAACATTGTCTCTCTCTCTTTCTCTCTCTCTCTTTCTCTCTATGTTTTTAGATTATTTAATGAAGATATACTACTTTGCAAAAAGGAAAATAAAAGAATATAAAAAAGGCTGATCGAAAGCAAAACTACCCCGATTGAAAATTCTTATACATAAATTATTTCAACGAATTAAGCACAATTTATATCTAAATAAGAAAAGTGTTAGAAATATTAAAGAATTGGTAATAGGATTGTCACCTCGCAAATGTTCGTGATGTTAGACTGGACCGTTTGTTGTATATTATTTATTTGTACTAATACTAGCTCGTAAGTGACGATAGTGCCCGCAATCTAAACAAATGTTCAAATCATTTTTAAATTTTTACGCGATTATAAATTTATTGAATATATTTTTGTATGTATAAAAATCTAATCGTTAGATTACACTTACCGTCAAGACGAGGCCTCTCGTAACAGAGAAAAATTTCATTCCGGTCAGGCTTATATTGTCGGTTGTGACTTGGGTCAAAAATCTCATTACCTGAAAGAAGTTTCCCAAAAAAAGAAGACAAAAAAAAAAAAGAAAAAAAAACTTTTCAAAGGAACAAAGAAAACTAAGAAGATTTGATAAAAATAAGAATATTAGCATACCTCAGTGGAATAGCTGGCACTCGAAACGCTGTAAAGTATCGGTGCTGGCAAACGGGATTCGTCATTAACGGAAGCTGCATACAAGGATACAGCCGTGGTCCTCGTGAGAAGAAATCCAAAGGAAAAACAAAAGTATATCTTCTGTATGTGACTGCGTTGCAAACTTCCCGATCAAAAAGAGAAAGAAAGATATATATATATATATATATGACAGAAAGGAGAACAAAAAATTACAAAAAATGTATATTTGATTTACTTGAAAGAGAATAGTAGCTGAATGCAAATGAAGTATAGATCGGTCGCAAACGAGAGAAAAACGATTGTTGAAATATGAGAATCGACTCGTCTGGTCAAACCAGCCAGATGATTGTAATCGTTTCTAGCCTCGGCCCACCACCAGTCCGGCATTGCCTTTAAAATGTCATAGTATTAATAGCTATGAAAAAGAAATTTGTTCCTTTTTAATTACTTGCCTTTCCTCTAACGGAATTAAGACGACTATTCAATTGTTGAAATTGATCTGCCAGAGCCATGCTTACGAGGATCAAGAAAAGATCGACAAAGTTCCATGAGAAGGTGCTTAGCAAGTTAACTATTTCCACTAATATAGCTTTCCATACACTGTAGGACATTTGCGAGAATACCTATTTCATCGCGGTAAACACAATTATTGCATTTTAAACGAGCTTCGTCTGAAGCGTACCAACGAAAGATATAAAAAGATTATATCTCGTTGAACATGCGAAAGAATGTGCAGATTGTATACTTTACCTGTGTGTATTGTGATTCAAAATATTCTGCGATAACGTCGGAATCACTTCGATATTTTGCACATGTCATTGCATAAAAGAAACCCTTAAGTATAGATAATGAATGTTCGACTGTAATCATTTTGAAAAGAACATTAAAATTATTTTAATCCAAACTTGAACTAAAAACTGCACCCTAGTTATTATATAAATATGAATGATTCAAATGTTTCGATAAGAAAAATATACTTACCCAATGCGAGAATCATCACGATGGCGGTAGTTAATTTAAATCTACCGGCAAGACTTATTCGAGAAATTCTCCGATGTCTAAACATGAACTCTCGTTCGACTTTTTCCCACGTTAACGCCAAGCAAGGCCATAATTTGGCGAGTTTTAGAAATAGGAGAGACGCGATGAGAGAGGTGCCATAAAAAACTAAACCAGTTGCTATTGCAACGATACGTAAGTATAAAGATTATAGAATTTAACGGGATTTGTATTACTTTTGAAATTAAATTACTTACTCATCTTCATGGAATTTATACCCGTAGTGAATTGTAAGACATTTAATACGGTCATAACAGTAGTGCTTAAAAAGAATACGATGGTGTACAATAATTTTGGGCTATACCAGGTGAATCTGAAAGTATATATGTACATAAAGCTCGTGAAATAATTCTACGTTTATCTCGTTATGATATTTAATCGATGATTTTTCAACTTGCTTTAAATAAGATGCATCCGGACTGTTGACACCGGAAACTGGAAGTATCGAAAAGCAATTCGCCAACAAGATGATCGGTCTGATCGACGCGTGAAAACTATCGGTAGCCGGATTAAAATTGTTCACCAAAGATACGTTCGTTTCGGATACTGAAAATGAAAAGTTTCCACGAATTGGATCTCTCTCTGTTATACTTTCATATTTTTGCAATCCCCATAGAGAACAAAAATTTATCGACTTACCTTCTGGATTTTCTACGTCGGTCTTCAATGTATCGAATCTACTTAATTGTAGATTGCTTTTAGGAGATCTGGAAACATTATTACGCGTCACAAATATTCTCCTAAAACGTTGGCAAATTGTCCATTTTGATTTCGAGACTCGATTCATATTTTCAATCGATTTACATCACGTTCCTTTCATATCTTAAATGGTATCGTAAAATAACGAACACTTACAAAAACTTAAGACAAGGATTTTATCACCGCGATATAAACGGTGTGCGCGGAACAGAATCGCATGGCGAACAGAAGACGGAATTCTCTCCTCGGAGCTTTATTGGGCCAAGAGAAAACAGGTGGTGGGTGTTTTATAAACAATGGAAACTCGATAAACCTCTGTGGCTTCGATTGAGAACTTGAATAGAGACCTTGTGAAATGATTCGTCGCGAGGTAGAAAAAAGATCAGGGTGGAATGCCACCCCCTCTGAAGCAGACGAATCCTATTTATTTCGAAATTTTCAATTTATTTATATCAAAGGTATCTATCTGTATTAAAGGTATAACATAGACATATTTATTTCCATTATTTTCATATCGACTTGTCTAATTAGCATGAACGTTTCATCCATTCCGTCAATAAATACGCGTTAGAGCCAAAGAATGCAGATACATTCATTTTCCCTCTTCATTAAGTTAATTGTCATATGCAATCATATTAAATTCGATCAATAAATCGGTGTTCGTCGATATTAATTTTTCCAATAGTATTTTAACTAATATACATATGTACGTGTAAATACGCTATTACATTTAATAAGTGTATACAGTTTAACGTTAAATAATAATAAAAAGAAATTATAGTAAAGAAAAATATGTTTGGACTTACTTGACATGAATCGTGACGGGTCGATGTAATTTTGCATCGGTCCAAAAAGTTGTTCGCATCTTGTTGGCTTATTTTATCTCTTTTTTTAGATTGCACTTTATACCATTGTAATTAATATCATATAATCATTGTAATTTTATTGACACTTACATGATCTAAGATGTTCGATAGTAATGTATAAGAGGAATTGGAAAGCGAAAAATTATTTGGAAGGGAAGAAAGACGCGCGGACTGCTTACGCCACTCGAAAGGGCCGAAATAATCGTTCTGTTGAAGAACGCGGTAGAATATAGACTAGGAGATTTGCTTGATAGCGCAGAACGTCTATAGAATGTATTGTTTCTATCCAACATACAATCTCGCGATAAGTCGTCTACTATGCATAGAGAAATGACAGATGTTCTCCTCGAATGTATATAAGCATCGCACGACATACAACTTCGTACACTAGCGATATCCAAACTTAATTACAAAACTACGTCTTTATCTTTGACAGGAGGTCTTGTTGTGGAAGAAACCGTGAAAGAAAAATGAGGGGAAAAGTAATCTAACAAACGTACAAGAGTAGAATATGTATTTGTGGTATATTTTTAAATAATTATTCGCGATCATGTATTTGAGTGTGTGTGTATTTTATCGACATTATCGATCTCTCTCTCTCTCTCTCTCTCTCTCACTCACTTATCATTAAATGTCCGAAAAAAAACAAAATAGAGTTACAATTTACAGTGACTCTTCATTTTCAAATAACGATAACGAGCGAATGTCTTATAAGCTCGTCAAACGACTTATACTGACATAATATAGCAAGTGTATTTATTTTCAGAAATGCTTAATGATCACGTAAGATACGTCATGCGCATATCAAAGTTGGATACATCCATCATCCTCTTGATGATAGCGCGAATGAACGTTGTTGCGGCTTTCGTTCTCGTATTAGGGGTGTCGACGATCTGATAAGAATCCACCCTAACGGCATAACCAGTATTGTGCGCGCATTTATATATCTAGAATATCTATACATATACCGGTTGATGAAAAGAGCAACGCGTAAACGCAAACACCTTACTGACAAGCTGTGCAAACAAAATTTTTCCATCGTCATAGGGTCGCAGCTGCATTGGCTTCCAAGTAAAAGCACGACTCGCTTACACATACATCTCATACATAGTTGCAATACATATGTATTTATGTACTACGTTAACAACACATGCATATTAATGTATATGTAAAGATGCACAAACATATATAGAAATATACGTAAATCTCTTTGTGCGAGCTTGCACCTTGTTCGTTCGCTTAACAATCTATAAACCATCTTTAATGATTACTATCTATATAGTTTTACAAACCTTCGTTATCCTTCTTCTCGTATCCCATAGAAACCGATATAAAGTATGTTGTATCACGGATTTAATGGACCTTTGAAGAAAAACAATATAGGACTTTATTCTTTTTTCTTCTACCCCCCTCCCCTCATCTCCAACCCCCACCCCTCTTAATACCCTTACGATACGAATGAATCAGATCTTGTATATTACATCTTGATACATATATCTTACATACATAAACATGCTTTCATCGAACGCGCTTTTCTCTTTGCGAGATGAGATTCCTTAAAATTCTTCAATAATTAATAAACGCACAC
This sequence comes from Vespa velutina, assembly GCF_912470025.1. Lineage (NCBI taxonomy): Eukaryota > Metazoa > Arthropoda > Insecta > Hymenoptera > Vespidae > Vespa > Vespa velutina. The sequence goes on from NC_062195.1 coordinate 581,198, forward strand.
ATTCGCGCAAAGGCTAGTTCGTACGATCTTCGATGACTCATCTATATACTTTTACGATGTGTATATCGATCGTCTTTACTAGTAACTGTTTCGTCATATACTGAACTTTTTTCGTACTAAAAGTAAATAATCTCGTCGTTATTCGTATATGTACATATTTGTTACGGGGAAAAAAAAACTTTGTTAAATTGAAAATTGACATTAAATCGTGATTAATGCGGGCCCACAAATAAACACATGTGATATACGCATATAAGGACAGGTCAACTTAATTTGTTTACATTCGTTATGTGTATATATTGTACTTACATATGCATATATGTATGTACGTATGTAGTACACACCAATATAAACACGTTCATTTAATTTCAATGTCGAAGAAAATATCAATGCTCATTATCCATCAAGGAGCGAAGAGAGTCACACGTATTCCTTCTGAATAACAATTCCTTATCGTCAAAGATTCGAAAATCTTTTTAAATGCATTCGCACGAAATCATTACATTAATTAAAAATCGTTACACTTTATCAATATTATAGAGGTTTTATACATACTATTTTATTTTTCAAATGTTAAACTCGCATTACTTTATTATATGACGATTACTTTATATTACTATCGAATTTCGAGTTTTACAATTATCTTATCATTAATACTATAGTCATTTTATTCCAATCATTATAATAATCTTTACCAATTTGATCTTTCAAATAAAAAAATAAAAAAAAGATGGAAACGACAGTGTAAATCTAATAAATACTTGTGTACTTTTAAAATAATGATTATTTATGAAATTTATAATTATCGTTTTTTTTTCCTTTTTTTCTTTTTTTTTTTTCAGAAATACGAAAACGCGATAACGATTGCGATCGAAAGAACGATCACGTGAAAATTATTGCATATAAAGACTTATCTATAAATTACAACGATACCTAACAATAAGTTTTACAATCCAAAAATATTTCTTCCTCGCGTAAAGACTATAGAGATTACATTCGTGTGTATACATATACATACGATAAAATGTAAGTGGAACAGTAGATCATAGGAATATTCGGTCACTTTGTAAAACTAAATAATCGTTCGCTTCCGTAACTACTTATTACTGCATCTACTTCCGTTCATACTAATTAAAATTTGAAAAAAATGATCGAATATTTCTCTGATCTATCGTATGTACAATTATGTAATACTAAAGGACACATGCGTGCTATCCATGAAATATCTTATCATCCTTTTAATCGTTTTCGCAATAACTCACAAACAAAGGGCATCTATCCGAACAGACAGGACACTCTTTTTATACAAAAAAAGAGATGACGTATTTACACGAAGAATGTGTGTATGTATACATATATGTATATACACACACACCATAAGAGTTTCGTCCGTAAAAACTTGAAATATCATCTATTATAAAACCTCCCTCTTTTCTCTCTATTTATATATTAGTCAAAATACTGTAAGAATTGCTTGTTGCGAATTATAAATAACGTATACAACGATAATAAGATAACGTGTTATACCAATAAGTGCGCGATTAAAATCGTTTGTCGTCATAAATAATTTACATCACCAATATCTAACGAAAAATGATATTATTGCCGATAGCGATCTAATCGAGTTCTACTTCCAGTTTTAATGAAATAGATCGAAAGAAAATATTCGAGTCCTTACGTAAAAGAATTTAACAACAACGTAAGTACAAAGATAAAAATGTAATGTATTAATTAATCGTAAAAATAAAGAATTAACTCAAAAGAAAAAAGAAAAGAAAGAAAGAAAAAAAAAAAAAAACAAATAGAGTTTATCGCAGTATTATACTATCTCGTTATACGTTCGTATTAGCTTCTTAATGCTTAATCGTTATTTCACAAAAGAAAAATCGTTTATAGAAATATTATTATACGCGTGTCGTAGAGCACCATTGCGATTTGTAAATTCGATTAGACAACGAACGAAAACAGAAATGAACGAAACTACATAGATAAGTGTGTTAAATAAAGATAGCAATAGTTGGACGGACCATTGCTATTCGAAAGAAAGAGAGATCAAAGAAAAGATTTCGATCCTTTCAACTTTAAAGAGCACGGAAGGCGTCTTATTAATATTTGTATATATATCTCCATGCGTACTATCGCACTGTGTGTGTGTGTGTGTGTGTGTGTGTATCTGTTATTAGAACGAGCATGATTATATATCGTTCCTTCAATATAAATTTGTATTAGACAGGCTTGCCACCTGAGCAGAACAAGATTTGATCGAATAAATAAGAGTAACGTGTCTGTCAACCAACATGTTGTTTCGACATACTCGGCTGATTTGATTCACGTCCAGCAACGTTCATGCTACGATCTGAAAGTATGTAAAAAAAAACATCGATCATTGATCAAATAATTTTAATCGAATGATATCGAATAAATTCAATGACAAAGAGAAAAATTCGAACCTGCTTCGGTAGATAACTCTCCGAAACGATCTGGTAGATCGGAGATACCGGTCGCAGCATGTCTTCCATGAATATCTGGTAAAGCGTTCCTTCTTCCTGTTCGTCCTGTCGATAGGAACGCCTTTGCACCGTTTTCGTCGTCTTTGCTGCCCCCGGCTGTACTCTCCGAATCCGATCGTCTCGGCGACAACATCTTTAAAACTGAAAACGATCCTTTTTCCGTTATCTCACCTTCTCTCTCTCTCTCTCTCTCTCTCTCTCTCCCCCCCTCTCTAACATCCGGATTAATTAATTATACGTGTATATGTACGATATAAATGTTCGTTAAAACACAATGTCATTTTTCTTTTTTTTTTACATTATTATCGCAATAAAAGAGAAAAGAAGCAAAAGGGAATATATGCAAACTAAAATGACTATTGCGATCATCGTTTAACAAACAAAGATAGTCCATTGATCATTTTATTATTTTCTATCAGGAAACATTTTTTTTTACAGACGCAAGATATTTAAGTATATTATTTTTATACATGATAAAAAATACATGAATATATTTTTTGGATTTTCCATTTTATTTAATAATACTATTCCATTATTATATAATATCTTTCTATAATTCCTTAGTTTTTTTGTCATACATATAAAAAGAAAAAAAGAAAAAACAAAGTATCATCGTATAAAGTAAATATTAACATATATTGTAAATATAGTTAATTGTAAGAGACAACTAAATTTTTTTATCATCGTAAAATATTAAGTGCGTAATGCATCTCATAATTCATGTAAATATCTAACTTGTAAATTTACACGAATGAAAATTCCTCTTGAGTAATCAATGAACGTAATGTTAAATTTTCAATATGCATATATCAATACGATATTATTTTTACAATGATATATACATTTGTACGATAAAAGTCGAGGAATAATTCTAAATAGATGATATATGAAAAAGGAAATTCAAAAAAATCTATTGAAAGTTTGCAGGTGAAATGATACTCCTCCCTTCCAAACTTTTTATACTACTGTTTCTGACTGTACTTTCGATCGAAGAATCGATAAACGTATATATATATATACACACACATATATATATATATATATGTATATATATATATATATATACTTACGCCATATATTACAATGTTTCGGAAGATGATAACGTTTCACGATGGTTTCGACGACGCACGGTCACGTAAAAGTCACGATTATTATAGATCGATTTAATAGATCTTTCAAACGAATTATATTACAATTTATACTCACTTTCATAATTTTATAAATAGAAACGATCGCACTGAAATCTACGACTTTACAATTGATATTATTATCAATAAAACGATGTATATGACTATAGATTCAGAGGGCTACTAAACTAAATTTTTAATTTATCGCATGATATCCGATCGCGCGTCTGGCAACGTTTATCTTTTCGGGATACCTTTATCTTAACTTAGATTTATATTGAGAGATGAACGTGTATATATATATATATATATATATATATATGTACGTGTATATATCTTATTATATATATATATATCTTTGAAGAGATATACAAGTACATATAGTAGATCTATAAGCAGCAATGTATGATAGAAATAAAATAAGGTCGGTATAAATGTGTAGCTATCTTATGTTACTTGATATTTCTTAGACGCGCGCATTTGTCATAATTTCTATAAAAAAAAGAAGAAAAGGGATTTCTTTACATACGTATCAAATCAATAAGAAGAACGTTCAGAATGATTCTATTAGGTATAGAAGGAGAATGAAAAAAAGAAAAATAATGCAATTTTTCGACTCGACTTAATTCTCTTCTTAAATTTTTTACGGGGTATAATGAAATTGATATCTTAAAAAATTAAAAATAAATAAAAAAGATATTTACTCATTTTTTAAAATGTTAAAATAATTAAATCTCGATTAAAAATTTTTTTTGATATTAGAAAAAGAAAAGAAAAAAGAAATTATGGAAATACCTTTGACACGAATGAGGCGTTTTCTTCGATATCCTTTAAATCTCGAGCAACCGGATATAGCAAGGCGATCATCCCCCGTCGTTGAGGTAGTCTCATCATTTTGCGAAGTTCGTCGCAGCTTCACCTGTCCAAGATATTTTTCATATTATTACGTGAAATATTTTTTATATGAAATAATAATTTCTATTTGATGAGCAACACAATATCATGAATTGAACTATTAGAAATAAAAAGAAAGAAAATATAATCGATAATGAAAGTTCCTCATTGAAAGGATAATAAAGAATTTCAGTTTACGTTTAAGGATTAGAGAAAAAAAGAAGAGAAAAAATATCGTTCGCTCGCATAATTCGAAATAAATTCTTGAAGATACATATGTTTCCAATGTTAGAACTTTTAGAACTACGATAAGAGAAAATACAATTACGAATAGCGTGAGGATTGAACGTCTGCATTGCCAAAGCTGTTCGGATTTTCAAGTTGAATAGTTGATAATCTTTTCAAGTTGATAATGAAAAGAAACGTGTAAATAGAATTGCTATATTTCTATCCTATCGCAAATGAAAGTTTCCACTTTGAAAGTATTATATATTACGTTTATACACGCTTTAGTCAAAGAGATCGATATAAACAGAAAATATATATATCAGTCTGGTATGTATATATATATATATATATATTTTTTTTTTCATATCTCGTTTCCGTCAACATTATAACGGTACCAAGCGTAAAATGATGAAAAAGAATCAAGTTCTTCGTTCATAGATAGAATAAAAGCGGTAATATATAGATAACTTCGTTGTCGGCGATTAGTCTCTTCGTAATGACACTGATACATACATATATTTTTTATTACGAAGAAAGAAAATAAAAGTACTATATTTCGCTTTAAGAGGGAAAGAAAAAGAACAAAATCTAAGTATTGTGATTTTATCGTTTAATGGACATACGCGTACTAAAGAGAAAACGTTTTTATCTTTATTCTTTGTCATGAAATAATCGTAACAATCTCTTATTATTTTTGGCTATTATTATTATTGCCATGAAAGAAAATAGTAATGTTCTATTTTAAGAGAGAGAGAGAGAGAGAGAGAGAGAGAGAGAGAGAGAAAATAAAGAAACAACAAAAAGAGAGAAAAGAAAAGAAAAAACGTATGTGGATTTTATCATTCAATATACACACACGCACACACACACACATATACATACACACATACACGTGTAACTAATTAAGAAGAAACATTTCTATCTTCATTCTTTGCCATTAAATAATCTCAATAATCTCTCGTTATTTTCAGCTGCAATAATTGCAGTTATCTAGTTATCTTATCGACTATAATTACGGTATAATCATTAATACCAAGGCGATTTGGAAATCGTCTCGTTGTTCCATTGAAAAATCGTTTCATTTTACGATTGTGACATATACACAAATGAAAAAGGGGAAAATTAACGTGTGACAAACAGTGTCGAATAAAAATACATCAGAGTTCTTCGTCTTTTTTTCCTATTTTCTTTTCTTTTTTTCTTTTCACGAAAAGGTATAGATAAAGTCTCTCTCATAACCTAGTTTTTTTTAGCACTGTAGAGAAAACAAATGGAAGTTAAATATATAATACCATTTGTATGTGAACATTACGCGATGAATACAAATGTGTGCCTATAAATTATTATACACACATATTGTGAATGTGTAATACGCGTAATATACATACATACATAACTCTCATTCGTTGATATATATATATATTAACGAAATTATCATATATGTAAAAAATATTTAAATATCAGGCGTACATAAATAGTTCGACTGGCGTGTGTGCATATGTATGTATAAGTATACAAATGCATATTTTAAGGAAAGATAAGAATGATTTAGTTCGAGTAAAAACAGTTATATAATAATACGGAATAAAGATAAGAAACAACAGAAAATCTTAATGCATAACTTGTTGAATGACGAATAATCAGTTAGATCATTCTTTTCTAATTCCGTAATTTCGTTTTTTCTTTTTTTTTTTTTTTTTTTTTTTTAAGACGAAGAAAGACAGAGAAAAAAAGGGAGAGAGAGAGAGAGAGAGAGAAAGAGAGAGAAAGAAAGGGAAATGAAATATAAAGAAAATTTTACTCGTATGGAATGTATTCCTTACGCTTTACGCACGTGCACTCTTTGACAGAAGCCAAGGAATTTGTTTGTTTAGATCGTACCGAACTTTGCGTCGTTCTTCTCTCGACGCCAACGACGACAACGACGATGACGACGACGACAACGACAACGACGACAATGACGACGACGACGACAACTACACGCGACGATCCCTCCTACTATTTCTTTATTTTCTTTCCTTTTTCGATAATCTTGTAGCGTTGTCAATACAATTAACGAACGGTGACGATATAATATATAAATAAATAAATAAATAAATAATTAAATAAATATATATATGTATATATAAAGATAGATAAGAAAAAAATTGAAAAGCGTTCAATAAATTTCGAAATGATAACACACGAATGTTAAAGGATAAAATATAGGTTAGGAAAGCGAACGGTACGTAAGAGAGAAAAATAAAAAGGGATATTTTATAAAAATGAAATAAGATTGAGATAAATCGAACGAAGTGAACATCGGAGTCGATTAAATTTCGATAATAAATCGTTAACGATGTATGAAGAGAGGTGAAAGAAAGAAGGAGAAAAAAGATTGCGTAGAAGAGAAAAAAAATAAAAAAGAAAGAAAGATGTCCGATAATATATGTAAGAGGCAAAAAGACGAGAGAGAGAGAGAGAGAGAGAGAGAAAGAAAGTTGAGTGAGCAAGCGAGCAAACAAAAAGGCAATCGATTGGACGATATCACGTGTGCAACTGTATGGCACAATTGATTTTACATGGCTGATCTATTTGAAATATAGAATTCATTTAAATTTCCTAACTTGTTATAAATATAGAAAGGAGAAATAGAACGGTTAATCGCGACGATGATAAGCGTGAGAAAGAAATACGCGTTCTGTTAAGTGCGTGGCTTGCGTATGACGCGCGACTCGTGACGCGGCTCGTGACGCGTTCTATCGTACATATGTAAGTACATCGTCGTCTTTGTCGTCGCTTTATCGTCGTCGTCGTGCACGCGAAAGCATTGACAGGATACAGGAGCTCGCGCGTGCGCTTCTACACGCATACACGCGTGGAAATAAAATGCACGGATAGAAGTATGTTTATATATATATATATATATACATATACATATATATATATATATATATATAAAATATATATATATATGTGTGTATGTAGAAATGAGAGACAGGAGACTGATAAAGTGAGATGGACACGCGCACGTATGTATGTACGTAACACTCACCATCGGATCAGCTCAATGTTTCTCTCTCTCTCTCTCTCTCTCTCTCTCTCTCTACACTCTATGCGTGCGATTGACGTCTCGTGCACGCGCCACGTACCTATGCGTATCAAGGAAGAGAAAGAGAAAGAGAGAGAAAGAGAGAGAGAGAGAAAGAGAGAGAATGAGAGAGAGAGAGTGAAAGAGAAATACGGAGCAGAACAGTTTTCAGAGCGAAACGCGTCCAGAGTGCTTGAGATCGAGCGAATCACTACCGTAGAGTATGGAGAATTTCCACTTCGTGTTCCGTTTATATTCGAGGTCGAATCGATATCCAAAGGCAATGTGCTCTTACTACGAATAATGTCACCGGTACGAGACAATGCGATCATGCGTCGACTTCCAAATTTTTCTACCTGCTTTCTCTCCCTCGAAAAGAAAAAAAAAAGTATCTAGAAAATGAAGAGAGAGAGAGAGAGAGAGAGAGAGAGAGAAAAGGATGGAAAGAAAAAAGCGGTTAAAAGAGTAATCCATAAAACATTTACTTTTTGATCTTAAAGCTAACGCGCAAGATACATTAAACGCGTTCGTAAAATAGAATGAAACACGTAATCTGCGTATTCACCAATCACTAATCACGATTCGGGGTTGGAAGTGATCAACGAATGACGGGAACCAATCCAACGAGTTAAATCCAATCGCGTTAGTTTTTCTTTGATTACCATTGGCGGACTGTGCTTCGTCGTATCCGAATCTTTCCGACCGTCCCCGAACTACGTAACCTTTATAAAGCCCTCGTCTTAACGCGTTCGTGTATGGCATAGGTTATAAATGTCTCGGTGGATAAAAGACTTGGTACGATCTCCTACGACGAATTTGGAACGAACGATAAATTAAATGAGCCTCTCAAGTGACTGGTGTACTGTTCATAATAATAACATCATACAACGATTGTATTTAATTAGGAACCAATGATATTTCATTAGGACGATGAAGCTTCTACCGAAAACAAATATTTAACGATCGAAATGGAATACCCACGGAAATGAGTCATTAGTAACCGAAATCACATATTGTTAAGATAACATTGACATTATTGCTTCGAACTATTCGCTTTACTTATCGAAAACGTTGTCGGCAAAAATGAAGGAATTACGTCTTTCCTCGAGAAAAAAAAGAAAAGAACTATAATAAACATCTTGCTGCTGGTGGCTATCGATGTATAATCGATTCTCGAAAATTCCTCGATAGTCTCTGTCCGTATTCGGACAGAATAATGTTATGCATAATATCGTCGTTTGAAATTATGATAACTTTGGTTACTAAACCCACACATATGTATTAAATAAATACGAATAACTACGACGAGAAAATTCAACACGCACGCGTCCCATTTATTCGCGATCAAATACATTCTACGTTTAATTAAAATAAGCAACATGCCTTGTATAACGTTACGAGACCAGAAGGCCTTCTTCATCTTGCATACATTGTTGCATCGTACGATTTGCCAATGAATTATTTTCACTTCGTTCACTTCGTTCCGATAGTATATAATTGAAACTATATCATTAATTATGTCAGCGAATATTTCGACGAACATACGTCTTAGAAATTGATACTTTCTTTTCGAAATATTTTTAAAACAAAATATTATCAGACGCCATGTTCATTTTTCAAAGAATAACTCTACCATACATAGGTACATTTATATAGATACTCATATAATCTTACGTCGAACAGATAGCCCTAAGAAAAAGTATTCTTTCTTACAAGATATATGTATATATATATTTATTCGTTTATTTATTTATTTGTTTTAACTCAAGATCGATATGAAAGAATTTAAAAAATATCATTAAACACGCGAGCATGGTGGATCTGAAGTATAAACATCGATACGTTCCACGAGTTATTTTGAAAAATAAGCACCTTTATTTTAGTTACGTGCATACATCGTAATATTCAAGTATTTTTGAATTACGTCAACATGTTTACTACGTATAAATACTCTTTCTAGTTAAACGAAAAATCTACGCCTTGATTTATGAGTTTCTCTGTTTTTGTCTTTTTTCTTCTTTTTTCTTCTTTTTCTGTGTGTTTTTTTTTTTTTCTTTTTCTTTTTTCTTTAACGAACCATGAATCTTCCTTGAATGGAATAGTAAATATCTAATATAAATGTTTCATTTGCTTTAGATCAACATCACGAAGGATCTTACATTGAAATCAACGTCAAGTAGTTTAGAGAATGGCGTATTGAACGGGTGTATTAATTAACGATTAATTAGGAGTTAAATGAAATAGGGAAATGGTTACTGGGAAAGATCAAGGACTTTGTTAAGAAAAAAGATTCAAAGTTAAAGACGAAAATGTTTTGATAAAAAATTTTTTTCTTTTTTTTATTTCTAACGAATGAATAGATACCAAACGAATGTAATATTAAGTAGTATTACAAAGAATATTTCGCAAGTAAACTATCGCGACATATTCGAGTGCCTTCGATGAAGAATGCGGGTACGGCGAGAAGCTCAATGTTTCGCGTATTGCAATTTGTTCGTTCTCTTACAATGAAAGTGACCTGAAGTAATTTGAAATGCCTCTCCCAGTTGTTTTTTTTTTATAAAGCAAATAATTATCTTTGTCGATGCACCGATTAATGACAATCAATCGATCGTTATCATTTTCGTACTCTATTTGATTATTATTATACATTTGCACGATTTGATTTAATCGTCAATTTTAAATTTATATTATATATACAGTTTATGCTAATAATTATCCATTTAATCTTTCCAATAACTATGTCATCAATATTAATTAGCACGATTGGAACCGGATATAAATTCGTATTACTTTCGTGGAACCGGATATAAATTCGTATTGGCTTCATTATGCAACATCTTTAAATTAAAATCGTACACTTTTATTTCCGCATTATATATCTCATAACAAACGTGCTTCGAATACTTTGTTGAAATTTGTTTTGAAAATTCATATGAAGGAGAAAAAAAAAAAAAGAAAAAAAAAAATACAGTTGCGTCCCTTTTTTTTTTTTTATTTAGTTCAAGGAGTTGATCCAGGAACGAAAATGAAAGAAATCGTAATTAATATTACAATAAATTATAGTCCTTTTTTAGGAACAATAATAGAAAAAGTATATTTCAAGGCTAATATTAGCAGATTCATATCAGTGCGTTACATCACATGTATCTTACTTCATTAAAACGTAATATGAATAACAATAGTTTATATCGATTGTGTGACGAAATATATCTATTTTTTAATATAATCCAAACGGAGAAAACTCGAAATAGAGGATAACGCTTTAGTAAAGTATTAACTTTATGCATATGGATTTGATTTGTGATATGTTATAAAAAACGTCGATGAAAAATTCGACATCGATTTGTCAATCTTTCTAAATCCCTTTTCTTTCTCTCTCTTTCTTTCGGATGCATAATTCTAGGTATGAACGTATTACGAAAGTGATCATAACTTTTACTTTCGTAACATTTTTCTTTTTCTTTTCGAGTATTCCATATTAAGTTTGAAAACGTCACATATTCGAACTTTAGTGATAACCAAGGACGTAATTAGCGAGTACACGAGACGTGATTGTAGGTAAATACCAAGATAGTGTATTAAAATAAGAATATTTTGCGGAACTAGATGGTAATAAGTCATGAAACCGACACAGAGAGAGAGAGAGAGAGAGAAAGAGAGGAAAGAAAATTTTGTTCGTAAAATTGTTTAACTTTTTAAGATATCATTATGATGCACGATGTTAACGTATTTCACATATAAATGTTTCCCGTTGTCGTCGTTGTTCAGTTTAAATAAAGTCAGTCGCACGCGTACCGAATATTTTCCCTTATGTATCGCGGGTGCGTATCGCGTTTCCGTTATAAAAAGAGTGGGGCATCTACCCCTCTTCTTCTCGATGTTCTAAGTCGATGTCGACGAGAACAGAGTCTCGAAGGATCGAAACGACCATCCATTCGTCGAGTAAGTCTTCGAACAGTCGTTCGTATCGGTTCGTTTCTTCGTTCGGATATCTTTTTACCAACGATCGATCGATCGATCGATCAATCTATCATTTTTTATCCCGATCGATCAACCCTTTAACAGTTATTGATCTCTCACAATCTCTCGATGAGAAAAGTTCTCTCGTCGAATTTATCACGAGCGACGAGTGCATACAAGAAAGAAAATCCAATATATTCACGATAACGATAAATAGGATATAGAGAAGAAAAAACCTTACCAAACGTAACAGATATCTTTTCAACGAATGAAAATGAGTACCATGATCCATCGTCATTTATCACGTTTCTTCTTTCTACTTTCCTTGATTCGATTTTCGAACGCTGGAAAACCCGTCGATATTCTTTCTACCAGTGGTGGCTTCAGCGTCTTTAAGGAAGACGAGATTCTTCGAATTTTTTCACCTAACAAGACGGACCCCTCAGATAATTTCACTATTATCGATTTCATCGGTATCTTGGAAAATCACACTGCGGATGGATTGGACAAGGTTGTCTGGAAGTTAATTAATTCCGAAACAATTTTTACCAATCCGTATTACGGTGAGTTAACGCACTTTGATGATAATAAAAAAAAGATGATTTGCAGTGAACGTGCAGTCGGTACTTCGTTCTTTTATTCTTTTATTTTATAACTTAAAAGATCTTTTTTTTTTTTTGTTCATGATAAACGAGCTAATATTTCAACGTTCGTTAGTATTTTTTTTTTTTTTGCATTTATTGGTTTACCGCAAAATTTTGTGCCATACCGTGGTCATAAATAAGTAAGAAATGACCCATAACGAGATACATAAAAACTCTGTTCTTCGTTGAGGCGATCTATTTCCTTGTTGATTGAACGCGCAAATAAAAAAAAAATAAAAAATAGAAAAATAAAAAGATAAAAAAAGGTAATAGCAATTTTACAATAGACATAACGACGAAAAGTGTCATGCTTGTATATTTTATAAAAAGCGAAAGTCCTTCGTAAGCCATTCATTCTTTGTACACGTTAAATGCCTTTCACATCAATCGGTAGGTGTGTATGCAATGAAGACATTACAAGGATCAGGAAAAAATGATCGACCTCAGAAATAGAGAGAGAGAGAGAGAGAGAGAGAGAGATTAATTTGCATATTGAAAGGATTATCGGTTATAATATATATAGTAAAAACGGATGTTCGATTGGAAATAAATTGTATGGAGGAGGATAGAAGATATTGAAAAAAAATCTCGGAAAGATAAAAATTAAAAACACCATTACATGGACGATGATGAATAAAAAAAGGAAAAACGAGCAACGCGTAAGATATCAAACGATTAAAAATACAACCTTTTCCTATTCACTATTAAACTTTGATTCATAAACATTTTCCATTTATGTCAACGAGTTCATTGGCTTTCTCTCAGGTACTTGAAATTATTACAACTCGCAAAGAAAGAGGAAGGTTGAGAATAAAAATAAATACAAAATGAATTGTTAGTTATTAATCAAATAAATCGTATCTACATAAAATAATATAAATATGCATATGGTTATTGAAACTATACGATCGACGATCTCGAAATTGTCATTGTATAAAAAATGGAAATCTATTCGTATTATCGATTAACCAATAATTAAATAAACACAATCGCGATTCATAAATAGAACGTCACGATCATTGCATTACATCCTGTGATCTAGCTTAAAATTGACGAAACTTTGTATTAGATTTTCACGACTTCATTGACCGGTGTAATGCAACGTACTACTGAAGAAATAATACCAACTCTAGACGGTCTGTCGATTGAATTGCGAAACTCTAACGGCAAACAGTTTCCAATTTATTAGCACTTACGATTAGTACCTTATGACTAGAATCTCAACGATTTGAGGACGCGAATGGAAAAATGAATAAATACATTCTTGGGCAACATCGTCATTATGTAAACTTTGATTTTTCAGTAAATAAGAAATCCGCAAACAATAATTTCTTAAAGCTTTTCGATTATCCAATTAGTTTCTTTCAAACACATTAATTTTATCTTCGTAAAGAATTATATCAATATTTAAATAAAACGAAAATGTATGGATTTTGATAAGATTGTTGTATTAGATTGATATAACAAATGATCCTTCTGACATAATATATGATGTAGGATAGGATAAATTTTGAATTTATTCTCTTGAATCTTTAGATCGCAAGAATAGATACAGGCGTACGAGCTAATCGCGTTGCAGCTTTTAGGCGTAATTAATTTTTGACTTGAGAAGAACATTTACAAATTTCCTCTTCTCTGTAGTTGTCGTTGCTTTGTATAAGATCAATGCGTGTCAATCAAATAGAGATCGATACTTATGATATATCCGGTTCTAATCAATCATTAGATCGATAGATTGTTGTAAGGTTACATCAAAGATCACGTCACGACAATGATAAAAAAGGAAACTAGGACAATCGACTGTTTTATCCATAAATCAATTTATACGAGTCCTTGATAGGAAAAATTATCGGTTTTGTAATTTAGAATCAAGTTCGATATTGAAAACATATATATATATATATATATATATATATATATATATATTATAACTGAATTATATTAACATATATACACAAATTATATAATAATAATAATATAGATTTAAATGATATGAGAGATATATTTACAATGGATCAACCCTGGACTACTTACATCACAATGAATTCGAAGGGAGAATGGGACGATCGAAAGGGAAAAGAAATCAATGATTCATGTTACGTAAAACTTTTTATTAGCAAAAAAAGAAACCAAAGCCGTGATGTTAATTCGTAACATATTTAAATTTATATATACCTATATACATATATATATATATATATATACTGTATATGTATATTTATAGTTCTCATTAATTTTTGTAAAGAATGTTTGCTAGAAAAACATTGAGTATCCGTGAGATAATTTGAAAATTATTTTTAATTAATAAAAAGAGAGAAAGAGAAAAGAAAGAAAGTAAATATTTATCTTTTCAGATACCTTCACCAAGGAAATCAATCTGGAAGCTAGTAGATTGTTAAAAATTGTACCTGCATATGATCCTGGTGCAGGTAGTGTTAGTACAGAATGCAAAAGGGATGCTGAAAAATTCCATCGGGAGCTCAATAAATTCACTTTGTGGGCTTTGAAAAGTAAGCGTTATTATTTGTCATACATGCATTGCATAAAAAAGAAAAAAAATTACGACACATTATTATTCTTAACACATTAGAGAAATTTAGAATGAAATAATTTAGCGTAGATGTCGAACTAAAAATATTCGAAATTCAGCAACATTTCGTTCCTTGTTAATCTTTCACAATAAAGAATGGCCGATAGATTATATAAAGGTTTCTGTCAACGAATATCAAGATGCTTTCCTTTTTTGTATGCGCCGTTGTACTTGTACGCGTAACAATACGAAAACCAGCGTTGCTTTCGTTATTTTTTCTTCGCAGATTTCTCTTGTTGTCACCTATCGATCGTAAACCTTTCGTTTTTTATCACGATCTCCAAAGTTTTACCAATTCGAAATACTTTCCCCAAATGAGAATGTATAAGTAAAAAGTACGCATGTGATTTATGTCATTAGAAATGATTAATTATTCTTTTCTCAGTGTATGATGCAACGGCTAAGATACCTTCTGGTCTTTTAAATGGTAATGTGAATCAACTCGGTGATTTCGATGAATGTATCGAAACCGTGGGAAACGATGGTATTCAGGGACAATATTGTTTGGCTTATTTGCAATTGGACATTGATGAATCTCGACCTGATTTGAAGCATCTTCATCGTCTTCTTCATTCTCATTATATCATCAGAAGCAACGTAACAGATGTAAGTACGTACGTACGCTATGAATGAATATACGTATATCTAAAGAAAAGAACCTATTTCATATGATTGTCAAAATACGATCATTGAGATGAAATATCGATATTAATTTATATTCATTTAATTTATACTTTGTATCTATGTAGCCAGGGCATAGAGTACCACGTTTCAGTACAGTAAATTGGGCCGTTTGTACACCAGCATCTTGTTCCTTTCGTGACGTTGAGATCTCTCTTCGCGATACCCTATCCAAATACACATCTCAAAGTGGATTAAAGATTTCGGTTCGTGTCGATCGAGAGATGTGTCAAATGAAAAATAATCAGCCACTTCCAAGAGAAACCATTTTCGTGAGGTAGAAAATAAATGACATATATTATTGTCGTCATTCGGTTGAATTCAATTTCAATTTTGATATGATTAAATAATTTACTTATCGTTGTTTTATCACGTTACAGTATTTTCTTCGTTTCTGCGGCAGTATTAACTCTAATTGCTGCATATTACGATCATCGTAAATTGTCAACAAGCGAAATTCTTTTATCCTTTTCGCTGAAACGCAATTTTCAAAAACTTATCTCATTGGAAAGAATTGAAGGGGATATAACAATATTGCACGGAGTGCGAGCATTTAACGCTTTGATGTTATTATTAGCTCATAAAAGTATGGCACTATTCTACAATCCTTACACCAATAGAACGGGCATGAGCGAGGTAAACGTTAGAAAAATGCATACAAATGTATGTGTCTATATAGATAAGTATATGTACGTAACATCAATACATACATATATACAGACACACACACACACACCATATATATATATATATGGTGTAGAAGCGTACATGCAATTACGTCAGCGTTCGCGATTGAACGATTAAATTTTACATGATATTTATCAAGTACAACGTAAGTTATTGGTCCAGTATTTAGGTGAGCCATGGACGGTCGTAGGCAGAGCTGCCAGCCTTTACACCGACCCATTTATCATGCTCTCTGGCCTTCTTACCGCATATTCTTTTCTTGGAAGAATAAAAAAAACTGGCCATTTGGATATTAAAAATGAATATCTCTCGCGATTTTTGAGGTAACGAAAATCAACGAGATTTGTTTATAATTGAAATCATAAAGATCGAATGTTCACTCGCTGACCTTTTTTTAGACTGGTACCAACTTTAGGGGCATTGATATTATTTTGTACTTATATCTTGCCGTATCTGGGTTCCGGACCTCAATGGAATTTAGTTGTTATACAACACGCTAATATTTGTAAACAAACGTGGTGGAGAAATTTCTTATTTATTCATAATTATTTTGGATTTGAGAATATGGTAAGCGTTTAAAATAAATTGTGTAATCCTCTGTTCTTTAATAGTAGAGACAATTAAAACGCAGAGAATAAATTATTAATTGAATTAATTTCTTAGTGTTTGACGCATACGCATCACGTAGGTATAGATACTCAACTTTTTGCACTGTCTCCTCTATTGGTATTGCTCTTATACAAAAAACCAAAGATCGGTAGTATCATACTTTTTACTTTAGCTACATTTTCGACGATATTGAGATATTACGTTACATATTTTAAACGTCTTAATAATTATGTCTACTTTGGTATTTCGTGAGTATCTCTCATCGTATGGTTTATTTTGATATTAATTAATACTATGTACTACACACATTTATATTCTCTTGTAGAATAAAACAATTGTTTGATACGGCTAATATGTCGTATATTTTACCAACTCACAGATTGACCGTATATATTATTGGTATATTTGTTGGATACTTGCTACGATCTTTACCTAAAGAATATAAAATGAAAAAAGTAAGAATTATTAATGTTACGCGTGAAATATTGAACGTTATCATATATTTAATTTGTTTCTTTTAATCAACCTAGACTACCTATTACATAGGCTGGATTTTATGTACGGTAATGTTCTTTGGCTCCGTTTTTGGTCCAGCAAAAATGGGAACTATTGATTATATTTATAATCCAATGCATGCAGCCGCATATAATGCTTTTGCTCCTATCGGATGGTGCGCACTTTTTGCTTGGATAATAGTGGTACATCAAACAGGAAATACAAATGGCAAGTAATACAAACTTCATTTATCTTAGTCAAAGAAAAACGATGTTAATGTCGTATTAATCATTACGTTACAGGATGGTTAACCAGAATTTTAGCTTGGAGAGGATTTTTAATTACCACGAGACTCGGTTATGCGATTTATTTAACGCAATTCCCTGTATTTTTCTACAATGTCGGACAGACTCGTAGTGCCGAGTATTATGACTTTTTAAAATTGGTGGTACGTATAGCAAACATATGTATATATGACAAATAATATTATATTTTATTGATCATACGACTAAGTATCATAAAATAATAATGATTACTCACAAATAATCAATTTTTTTTTTCCTTTTTTTTTTCTTTTTTTTTTTTATTATAGTTTAATATCGTAGAAATGGTATGGATCCTTATCGCATCCGTTATTCTTACTCTACTCTTTGATACGCCCTTTCAAAATATCAAGAATCATTTACTGAAAAAACAAACGCTACGAGAACAAATATCAAAGCCATTGAAATTGGAATAATGTAGATATACCAAATGTATTTTATTTTTCTACCAAAATTATATTTAAGTATTGTAAATAGTCCCGACGAATTGTGTATATATATATATATATATGTATATATATATATATATATACATATATATATATATATATATATATATATATATATATATATATATGTATATATGTACATACATATACATACATATATATTTTCTGGTTACAGAAATTAAGTATAAATTTTGTTACTTGCCATCATATACAATGTATATGACAGTCAAGAAAAAGTATTTGTATTATAAATATATGTTATGAATATGCAATGTTATATAAATAATGTTATTATACTATTCTTTTCTACTCACTATCTTTTTATTATCTTATCTTTTCTGGTTATAATAAATGTTTTCATGTGACATATTATATAATTAATAGAAAATATTACAAATATGTATATGTATATATAAAATCCTAAACTTTCCAACACTCTCGATTTTAACTTTATATTATCGATATTATCGAGCAATGGCATTTAATTCCAAATAAATGCAATCTTCACAAGTTCGCTCGCTAGTTTTATATATATATATATATATATATATATATATATATATATATATATAAAATTTTGTTTTTTTAGTACTTACAAAATATTATAATACTTTATAAAACTATGTTCTGCAAGATATCAATCTACATTACTTACATAAAAACTTATTATCGTAGAGATAAAAATTTCATATTATACATATCATGATATTCCAAGCAATCTTAGAATGCGTATGCACGATGGTACTTGCGTGTAACTCTCATTAGGTAAGTCGTAATATGAACATAAGTCACGATAAATTTTTAACTGAAAATAAAAAAAGAAAAGAAAAAATGAAAAAAAAAAAAAAAAATTGATAAAACAAAAATGTTAACATTAGTAAATAAAATAATAATTAGTAAAAAAAAAAAATAATAAAAGAAAAAATATGAACTTGGAAATATAAGCAAAAATCTTTTCAAATGATCATCTCCCATTGTAATAGCGCAAAACAATAATTTTAATGATTAAAGCTCATATGACAACTATTAAAGCTCATTTATGATTATATATATTATATTTATATTGATAATTATATTTCGTGATAATAACTTTCCATTATATTATGATCTATCAGTAAATGCTTGGGTGGTACATAATATTGTTATTTAATTGTAGATTAGCATAAACGTTGTTACATTAAAGAAGCATGTACTACAGATATAATCATGCACATAATATTTAAATTCTTTAACTATTAAACAATGAATTTGAAACAATGAATTGAAAATATTATAAATAATCTTCTATTCAATTTTATGCTTTAATGTTATATATTATATTATCTCAGTGACATTATGTGTATATATTAAATTATTTTTGGCAGATCATGTAAGGACACATTAATTAGCTTAACAAGCAATATATTAATATATTAATATTTTGTAGTAATATATTATCTGATGGGAATAACATTAATCTTTGCACTTTAGAATCACGAGCAAAGATCAAAAGAACAAGCTATATCGTAAAATTTGTATGTATCATTGATGCATAATTTTTTAAGCTTGAAATAAATACAATGAATACCTGTTTAATAAGATCTTATTTTTTTTTCTCGAAAAAATCTCCAATTTATGAGAACTCTCTGTTTGGGAAGAGTATTGGTGCTACCAGAGACCAAACATAAAGGGTCATGCATAACCACGAAGAAATAATTTTTACCCACATTGATGCAACATTAGAATTCAGGGTGTCCAAGTTTGAATTTGGTCTGTAAAACATTTTTTATTATTTAATTTTAATGAAAAAATATAATAAATTTCATTAGATTTTAGCATATACTTAAAAGATACTTACTCATACCAATTGGTTAGAGTCATCATCACATATAAAGTAGCAAGAGCAAACATTAAGTGGAAGAAGCTCCAATTGTATGCTACAGTCTCTTCTTCATTGTCCCATACTTTAGCTTCACCATTTTCTGAATCACCATTGCGACCTTCTACTGCAGTATAGTCTAATTATGTTCCAGAATTTAAATAGTAACATGTGTGGAAGATATTATAGATTATGCAATTGTTAAAAATATATTTAAATATTTTTTAATATTTCCACAATATAATAATTAATCAATATAAATAATATATATAAACAACTATTATATATATAAATTTATTATTAGTTATATTGTAAAATATTTATTGAAATTGAAACTAAATACAAATTAGACAATTTAAGCAGGCACACGATGATTGTAAAGTAAGATTAATTTTTTCCCTCTAATATCATAATCATTACTATTCTTCTAGCTTAAGTTATAGTTTAATGCAGTGTTTTATACAAGAAAATGAAATCTATTATGTACTTGGAAAATATTTTGTGGAAATGTTAAAGTTCTGAAATACAGAGACTTTTCAATTATATAAATCAATGATAAACATAAAAGACTAGAGTAAATACTTTAATTAAAAATTGTGTCAACATAACTAACATGTGATAAAGCTATGTGTGCCTACCTTCATTGTCGATAAGATACTGGTCTCCAGCATTCCTGACTGTGTAAAAGAGTTAATTATTAAGATTGTTCTATTTATGGTAATAAACGTAGGTAACAAATAAAAGTTATCTTAATTATTGAAAACCAGTTAAATCAAGAATTTTGCAAATAAAAATTATTAAAGAAAAATAAAATTATTAGCAATGTATTATTTGCATGCAATATTTGCAGTATTCATCATATAAAATTTGTCAAATATTAATTAACCCTACTAATATAAAAATATTTACTTATTAATTTATACATACCAGCTCCATTATCTCTAACTAAAACGTTGTCAGACATGGTAATCTTAGATGATTTTGATGCTGTACGTAGAGAACTGTACAAAACACAACTGAACCATATTATGAGACCAATTATACTTTCCTTGTCAAAAGCAACACGATTTTTGGCATGTGTATCATTGGAGATTATTCCAAAGAATCCAGGATTACAAATATGATCTGTGAATGTATTTAAGAAAAATGAGCAAAGAGAACTCCATAGATATTTCTAATTAATTTCATGTAGCTTGTGTAATCCATACCTGGGCTATTAGAAACTCCGCTCCATGTTAAATAAACGACATACAATGAAACTATAGATGGTTGAAGTAAACCAGAATGTGGCTGATATTTTTGTACACTTGGAAGAATAGAAATAATGCTGATAATGACGCACAAAATAAGGTTAAAAGAAATAAAGAATTTGTTAAGCGCACAATCATAGGGCTGAAAATATAAAGTACATAATAAATAATTCAGATTTACTTTTCAAAGTAAATATTATTACAAAGAAAATATTATTACAATTAAAAGTTAAACTTACATGAGTGAAATATACATAAAGTAATACTACACCGGTGATAGCAACAGCATAATTAAATAGAGTAACTCCCATAAGTGCTGCATACCTATATAATAAATTTTACAAGTATTATTATTATAAATTCTATATACAGATTATAAGATATGAAAGAAGTGTAAAAATTACATACCAACTTTTTGATTCAGTATCTTCATAATTACCCACCCAGGCATCTGCCCAGGAATGTGCAAAATCAACGATGAGTATTAATTGTATAATAATAAAAAAGAAACCTCCAATCATTCCAAAATACATCCAGGTTGAGCCAAACGATTTTTCAGGAATAAAGAAAGCTCCAATTATTCCACCAATTATTAAAAGATATTTAATAGCCCAAAATCTATAATATATGTTATATAACCATGAGTGCACTTTTCAAAATAATAATAATTTTCTCTTTCTTTTTCTTTTTTACTTCAATATAAACTTACCCATTTTGTATAGGTGCCCGTGGATCTTTCGAACTTCTAACTCTTATCATAATGGCTGACATCATGAAAAAGTATAATGCAAGAATAAAGCATATTCTATATACAGCTAAATAACCAACTGCTGATTCACAATCTACAGTAAATGAAGATGGTACATAATTCGTGCTATTAGCACAAAATGGAACCTATTGAAATAACGATACTATCGTTAAATACTGAGCGCAAGAATAAAAATAAATATCATATATATTACCTTTTTAAGAGCATCTTGTAAACCAGGTGCCATAGTAATACATGCAGCTATAGTACCCAGCATTAATAACATAGCATACATAATGCGAGTACTAGTGCTGTTACGGCAAGTGGGACATTGAGAACAACAGAAACTGCAGGCTGTACTGCCACACAGGCAGGCAAGCTGTAATAAAGAATATACATTATTAAAACTTTTTATAATAATTAATAAGAGTTATTAATACAATTTAAAAGGTTATTAATTTATATATTTGACTTTTATTTACTTATTAATAATATCAAACACATCATTACATTTGTTAATTATATGACATAGAAATAAAACGATTATAAAGATCCACTTGACATATTTATATTAAATAGTAGCTCTTTGTTATTAAGTACAAACAATGTAAAATTCGTGTGTGTAAAATTCGTGTACATATATAGATATATATGTATTCACATGTATTATATCAAAATAAACATATCAAATTGCAATGACACATAAATAATTTTGAGAAATTACTTAAATATGTATATGTATATATATATATATACATACATATATATATTACAGAAAAAAATGATTTACCTGCGCTGTGGAACAAACGAGACCCATGATGAAACTTTCTTACTTTTTTTGCACAATAAATAAGAGATTAACAAAGTAAAATATATTATTAAATTAGTATAAAATTGATCATGTATATATATATACTATGGAAAAAGTTATCGGAATCGTAACAGTACGTTCATAACAATGGCGTCTTGACAAATATATTGAGGAGACAACTTCAGATAATCAGCTGACTACTGACGTCAGCGTAGAAGTTTACGATTTGTAGAGCACTTCAAGGGTATCTTTGAAATATCAGATTTATCTTATCGGCCTTGAAAAGGTAAGAAATGACTAATAGCTAAAAACGATTTACTGTCGGCGTCATCTCTTCATTGTTACGATTAAAAAGAATGCTAAGCGTTTTATTATAAGCGTAAGCAACTTGTATTATATTCTTGCAAATGCTAACAACAACTAATTGCTATAAACTATTAATCATGCTTTTTCTTTTTATATCCTGCAAACTATAATTTTCTATTCAATGTGAAAATATACTTAACGTAATATTTATCATACATTATTCTATTCTTTTTCTTTCTTTTTTTTTTTTTTTTTTTTTTTTTTTTTTTTTTTTTTTTTTTTTTTTTTTTTTTTTTTTTTTTTTCATAATAGAATTAATAATATTTCTTAACATAAAAATAATGCTTTTATTTCCTAGGAAGATTAAAAATATAGGCCATTGAGTAAAGAAAAAATATTGACGTAATTACAAGATCAGAATTATGGAAGCTGAACCGAATGAAAATAAAGTATCTAAACCAAATACTTGGCCATACATGAATATGTCTTCATTAGTTACATCGTTCTTTATAAAGTTAACAACTGCTGGTATTATATGGGGCTGCGGATACATGAATATAAATTTAGCATGGTTGCTTTGTCCTATTATGGTTTTTGTATGGAAATCAGAACGACAGAAAGATCAACAGCTAAGAGCAATTACTGCACAAGCTAGTATATTGGCTAATGAAAAAGAATTGATTGGAAAAAGAATGGATGAATTACCATCCTGGGTTTATTTCCCTGATTTTGATAGAGCTGAATGGCTAAATAGGGTAGGATTTATTTACTTTGAACTTTATTAATATTAATATATATTATTTTTATCATTTGTATATATTTTCTATTTTTAGATATTGTATAAGGTTTGGCCAAGTATTAATCAGTATGCTCGTGAACTTTGTAAGCAAACAATAGAGCCATCTATTGTCCAAAAGTTAGCCGATTATAAGATAAAGGGGTTTCAATTTGAAAGATTAGTCTTAGGTCGAATTGTAAGTTACATTATACAAACGTTTATGTAATCTATAAATATTTATTTTTTCTTTTTTTTTTTTTTCTCTTTCTTTTCTCTTTTTTTCCATTATTTCAGCCTCTCAAAATCTATGGAATAAAAGTATATGATAAAAATACTTCAAGAAATGAAATCATCTTGGATGCAGATGTGATGTTTGTATTTAATTTATATTAAATATGCTCCAGTTAAATATTCTTATTTATATGATTACATTTCTAGGTATGCTGGAGATTGTGATATTACATTTTCTGTTGGTAATATAAAAGGTGGTATCAAAAATTTTCAAGTAAGTCTTTTGAAAAGTGTCCATATCTTAAAGCATAAAAATCCTTATGAATTTTTATTATATAATTATTATTATATTAGCTTCGAGGTCTAATGCGTGTTGTCATGAAACCAATAATATCAGTGATACCAATAATTGGAGGAGTACAGGTCTTCTTTTTAAATGTACCAGCAATCAATTTTAATCTAGTGGGAGTAGCTGATGTACTTGATCTTCCTGGTTTTAGGTACAATGCTTACCATTTCCACATAGAACAAAATAATATATAATTATGCTATAGCATTATTTGTTTATATATATATTTTTTTTTATTGCATTAATATGAAATATTATGTGTATAGTGAGACTTTAAGAAAAACAATTATAGAACAAATAGCTGCAATTGTGGTGTTGCCAAATAAAATTGTCATTCCTTTGAGCGAACAAATACCAGTAGAAACATTGAAGATTCCTGAACCTGAGGTAAAATCCAATTAACTATTTCATGTCTAATATATATAATTTATTTCTAATTATTTTAATTTGATAGGGTATTCTGAGAATTCATGTTATTGAAGCAAAACATCTTATGAAGAAAGATATTGGTATGTTGGGTAAAGGCAAATCTGATCCATATGCTATTATAAATGTTGGTGCTCAACAATTTAGGACCAAAACAATCGACAATACCGTTAATCCACAATGGGACTTTTGGTGTGAGGTATGATCAATTTTTTTCATTAATCAATCATATAGATTATTAACAACATATAAAATGCATGAGCTTCACTGCAATTTATTACATTATAAGATGTTTTTTCATCAAGATCTATTGAATGGTAAGATATATCCTCTATTATTAAAGAAACAATTTACATTCATTCAAATTCACATTTTATAAGTATTTTTTTATTTATTGATTATTTGATAAATAATATATTTAAATCTCATAGAAAAATGATATGAATTTTATTTTAGTTTCATCATAAAGATACAACTATTCTAACACTTCTCATCTCTCTAATATCTACTAATAATTGCTTAAACTTAAAATTACTCCTCTTTCATATATGTCATGTTTATGTTATAAGTTTCCTTTGCTTCTAAGAGTTATATCAGCTTTTCTTGAAAGTATAGATCGGGAACATCTTAGTACATGTTACTTTAATTTAATATCACAATTCAGTATGTATGTGTGTATGTGATGTGTGACACATTATGTGGACCAGTGTGCCATCTCATCGGCCATCGCTCAGCAACTGACAGTGCTTGTATGGGACTATGATGATACTAAGGGCGATGAAAGCCTTGGAAGGTATGATAAAATAATATATACTATTTGTTAATTTTAATAAAAAGTTCAAGATTATCGTAATTTTCATAATATATAACTACATTCCTTTTATAATGAACTATATATTCTTTTTTATAATTTTCTATAATGAAAAAAAAGTTAAAATCCTTGTAAATCTACATATACCTATGTGTACATTAATACAATACCATTTGTACTTTTATTGTATATATATATATATATATATATATATTGATCTTATCATTTACATATTTTTTCATTACCAGCTGCTTTTTTCTTAAATAATTTTTGTCAGCATTTATATTCCAGTAAAATACTTGCATGTTCGTGTAAAAAGTGAAATTATAGGTAATGTTTCTATGTTTTTAAAAGCATGTTTAACCAGTGCATGAATATATCATTTCTATGTGGTATCAATTGTTTATGTGGTTTTCAATAATGCTTTCTACTAAATATGTTTTTGGATAACTAATACATGTGAAGAAATAATTTATTGGGAATTTAGGAAAAAAATATATATATCTATTTATAATATTCAAAATCATATGCGACAATATAACTATTGGTTTATACAAATACGTGCATACATATTTAAATTTATCGAAGTAGTATTTTCAATTTTATATATTTCACTTCATAATATTGACACACAGGCTATGATCAGTTCATGCATTAAACAAGAAGCTGTGGTGTCCCTTTGGGATTGGGATCCAAGTTTTCCTTCTATGCGATTTGATGACTTTCTTGGCAGGTAGTAATGTCTTATTAAATGATAATACCATTTAATAAGAATCAATTAAAATTAAAATGCTTATGCTAATTTCAATTATAATGGTGTGTGCTTTTTGTATGTTAAATTCGTTTTTTAATTAATAATTTCTATAATTGTATCTACATTTTGTATATATAAATTTTTAGCTTTTTTTTATTGTGGAATATGAAAAATTAACAATTGTCCATCTAAATAATTTTTTCTTATTATTTTATGGTTTTACCGTATTACTTCGATATGTTTTCTTAAACAATATAATATTTTTTCTTTTTTCTTCTTTTTTTCCCCCTCTCAGTGTTTTCGTTTTTTTTTTTTTTTCTTTTTTTTTTTTTATTCTAATTTTAAGTTAGAACAGCAGAGTGATTAGGTGACTTAAAGTAGGAAGAAGTAAAACTATAACTATTTATCTGATGCCAGTTTATAGTGGAAGAGGGTTTGGGAGCTTACAACACCGTGGTTACCCAGCTCTTTGACAAAGACAACACTGGTCAGGATGACCCACTTGGCAGGTATTGCTACTTGTACCAAGTATACTATGTGATTCCACTTGAAATTTCTTAGAGAATAGTATGAAAATCTATTCTATTCCCTTACTGTTCGCATTTCTACGGTGTATTAGGGATAGTATCAAACTTTTTTATAATGCATGAGTCATACAAAAGAATTATAATTCTATATACATACATGACAATTTTTAAATATTATACATTGTTTCATGTAAACATATTATCTAGCTCCGGATAAAAGAAATCTTTATTTTTCAGATTCATGTCACCATATTACTCTTATTCTACTTTACTTTTTATAATATTTATTTAAAAAGAAATACTTCTACAAAGTAAAATGTACCATGGCATGTTGCATGTATGATTAATAATTAATGATAGAACTGTTGTTATATCATTATCTTTGAAATATTAATAGCAAGATTAAAGTGTAATTATATATATCACAGCTGTATATATTTATTTTTGCTACTATATGTTTATTGCTTTACATGATGTATATAGTGTATAATTATCACATAGGTTTTATTCATATATCATTGAATGCAACATTTATTTTGCTTTTAAAAACAAATACAGATATAAAAAGGAATATTAGCAATCACTAAGCTATCAAAAAAATTCCATAATTAGTACATATTCTATATTTATATAGGGCTACCATAGAGGTTAATCGTGTTAAAAAGAAGGGAATTCTAGACACGGTATGTTGATAAATATTTCGAATATTAATATGTTTATCATTTAATGATAATTGACTTTATTGTGCAGTGGGTATCATTGGAACAAGCAAAACATGGTATGATTCATCTACGATTGACATGGCTTCAACTTTCTAAAAATGTAGCTGATTTGCAAGCTGTAAGTATAATGTATTAATATTTCTTATTATACATTTTTTATTTTCTTTTTTTTTTTTTTTTACATAAGATAAATAATATTTTTTTCTTGTAGGCATTAGTAGAAACCCAAGAACTTCGTGTAACATCAATGAGCACGGCCGTTCTTATAATCTATATAGATTCAGCAAAAAATTTACCTGTAAGATTATACATACATACATATATATATATATCTATAGAGGAGGCAGAAATTATGTTTTTTTACTTTATTATAATGACAATATAAATATGAATTATATTTTAGTATGTCCGAGGGAATAAACAACCCGACGTGTATCTTGAAGCAAGTGTCGGTGGTCAAATCCAACGAACGAATACCATATTAAGATCATGTGATCCAGTATGGGAACAAGGATTTACTTTTCTAGTCAGCAATCCAGAGTCTAGCATAATGCATATCAAGGTTTTTATTTATTCAAAAATATTAAACTTGCAATCTTAAATGTATTTACAAAAATTTTTCATTAGTGATTTTAATTTTTATATAATCGTTTATTTAGATAATCGATGAGAAGACTATTATGATAATTGGAGAAATGTCTTATAAGATTTCTTTACTTATTGAGAAAGATAATCTTGAGGTTGGTCAACAACCATACGATTTACAAATGGCAGAAACAGATAGTAAACTCGTCTTATCCATGTCATTAAGTGTATGTAATTATATGAATAAGTATATGTTAAAAAAAAAAAAAAAAAATAATCTATTCGTTTAAAAATTATCTTTTCATTATAGATCCTCAAATACGAACAACCCGAATCTACGTCAGAAGAAGATGAAGATGATCAAAATGTTAATGAATTCAATAAAAAAATTAATCGTCAAGAATCTAATATCAGTAACATTATTTCAACGAGTGGTACGTTTATTAAAATCCATTATATCTACTTTTGTTCTTGACTTATATAAAAAAACATTCTCTTAAATTAACTCGTCGATTCTATTTTTATTTTAGTACCGCCTAGTCCTCTTAAAAAACAATCTTCAAAGGAATCAATCAACAGTTTACCTCTTAATACCGAATCTACGTCAACAGCACCAACCGAAGAAATAATTTCACAACTAGAAGAAGAAAATGTTATCTCTAATAGCGCACCTTCGCTTTCATATACACCATCCGTAGGACTTATTCATAGAACTCCAAGTACTACATCCTCTGCCGGGGAATCGAAATTAGGAAGGATACAATTAACGTTACGATATAGTATTCAAAGGCAAAAACTTATTATTGATATTCACAGAATTGCGTAAGTATCTTCATTTTTAAAATCGCTCATTCATATGATATAAGAAAAATAGATATTTTATTTTTGTTTTTTTTTTCTCTCCTGTTACAGCCACCTGCCACTTCCACAAAATGATCCCACTAATATACCAGATCCGTATGTAAAACTTTATCTTCTTCCGGATAAGCACAAAGAAACAAAGCGTAAAACTGCTATAATTAAAGACAATTGCAATCCAATATTTGATGAGAAGTTTGAATACGTCGTATCTCAAGCAGATTTAAATACACGCGTCTTAGAAATTTCTGTTTGCACACAGAAAGGTTGGCTTTCTACTGGTAGCAATGTTATGGGACAACTTCATTTAAATTTAAGCGAGATCGATGTTACTAAAACAGTAACTACTTGGTACGATTTACAGCCAGAGATAAAAGATTAAAAAAAAATAAAAAAGAAAAAAAAAAAAAGAGAAAGTAATAATGATGATAAATGAAATTAAAATGCAACCTTATGCGCTGTGCACGTGTCTCAATTTATCGACACTCGTAGCTTTTTATATTATACAAGAAGTGATCTGTGGTGCTATTAATGATATCATTTCAGGAAAGTGATACTGAATCAAACCTTAAAAAGTATACTTTACCGTCCAGATTATTATGACGTCATGTTTAATTTCATTCAATTTAAATCAATTTTATTTCAAATTCAATCAATAAAACCAATGTATGACTTCAATACTTTACATTATTTTTTTTATATATAATTTTGTCATTTATTAATTTAATTCTGTTTATCATAGATCTTTATTTTATCTTGTACTTAATTATGAATATGTTACTAACTAATTACGCTTAAAAATAACCAAAATGCATTTATAATATAATGGAAAGAATATATGCTGCCTTATCATATACATATTTTCCATTTACAAGATGACATTCTATTTGCTATTGTTTATTAGAAATATTTATAATGATCTGTAATTTTGAAAGTATACTAACAAAAGAAAAAAACAACAATTTACTAAAAATACTTATATATTATATTTATAGAAGATTTTTTTCTATGTTATAGAAAAATTAATATATATATATATATATATATATATATATATATATATATATATTAATAATATATGTATCATCTTTTTCTTATATATAAATATGTAGCAACACATAAAATAAATATGATGTTGGCATAAATCATTGATAACAATAAAAAAAAAAAACGTAACGCAAAACATTAGGCATTGGATTATTTTAAAAGTAATTAAAAAAAATACGATTTTATATGACAGAAACAAAAATACAGAAATAAGTATGTATCTGTAAGAGGAAAAGAAATGTATTGTCGCTTTTACATATTACCAAGGCAACAACACCAGTAAATAAGTACTACGTTCATTTCGTTTCCTTATATCCACAACGGTTACGAAGTGCCACAAAGTATCTTCTTTTATTTAATGAACACATTAGATCTATTTATTATAGTTCCAACAAATTTACGTATTTTTAATTATTAAAAAAACGTTAATTGAAAAATGTTACGGGCACCTGCATTACCTTGTCTGCCTGGATTCAGCTTTGATAGGAACGTAAGATCCCTTTTATGATTTTACACGTAATAATTATAAAATATTCGATAAGAAGAAAAAACAAAAAGATTCATTGTTTTTCTACAGCTCGGCCGTACAAAATTTCATAGAAGTCAATACTTCGACAAAATACATAATGACGTTTATTATCTTACGGAAAAGAAATCCGATTTCGGTCGTTATCCATCGATTTACCCACGCGGTGAAGTACAGGAATTACCACCATGGATAGCATACGACGGCCAAGTATATAAACCAATTACCAAATCAATCAAAATGTATCTGAAAATGCCTTAATATGAATTATTTCATTGTTAACTTTAGAGATTGATGTTCGAAGCGTATTACCAAGAGACCGTACAAGAAAGATGGAAATCTTCTTTTCAAATTCGCGTGGTTACGATAAGCTTTTTCTTAGAAGACGGGACAATGAAAATATCGGAACCAATCGTAGATAATAGTGGCTTAGAACAAGGTTCAATGGTGCATCACCTTTGGATATTCTATTTTTAACATGCGTGTTTATAATGTTAAAAAGATATATATATATATATATATATATATATATATATACATTATACATATTTATATTTAATACTTATTCTTAGGTGTTCTGGTAAGACGTCAAAGAATTCCAATGCCTGATCCAATAAGATACAAATTTTATGATATTATCGATTTAAATATCGGCAAAGAACCAGAGATATTTGGTAGGGTATACAAAATCGTAAATTGTGATAAATTTACAAGACGATTTTTAAATCGCATGGGTATACCAGTACCGGATCCTATAAAAATCCCGATAGATCCATACATTGAAGCACGAAAAATCGTAAGCTTGGATACAATGATATATATAAATCCAGTCTCATTCATCGAACTGACATAATTATTTGTATATAGCCAGCCTTTCCAAAAAAACCAAAAAGTCATAAACTCGATCATCTTCGTAATTTTCTAAAGTACGATAGACAAGTACTTAGATTTTATGGATATTGGGACGATACAGAAAGTGTTCATGGTATTATACATGATCTTGAAATTCATTATTATCTTGCTGACGGTACGATGGAGATCAAGGAAAATGTAGCAGCCAATTCTGGAAGAGATTCTGGATTTATGCTTGTTAAAAGAATGAAAATACCAAAAGTAAAGTAGTGTTTTGATATATTTGTAAAATCGATTAATTCGTTCGTTCATCGACATATATAAAAATATCCTACGTTTTTTAGTTTTATTCGGGTTTGGATCCAATCGGTGCGGGTGATCCCTATACGATTTTGAATGTAATAGGTGATGATATTAATCAAAGCCATATGATGATAGACGCCTTGAATACGGGAGAAACGAAGAAAGTGTATTATAAGGATAATGAATTATCTATAGGTGCTAAAATGAATATTTTTGGAAGAATTGTCATTATAACGGATATGGATGCATTCACAAAGGAATATTACAGGTGATATAATTTATAGAATTTGTGGAAAGAGATATTTTATTGAGATGTATATATAATTTTATTTAGAAGCAAATATGGCTTAAACGATTTTACTGCATTGGAAAAACCGCAAAAGAAAGATGAGATATGTCAACCGGTAGAGAAATATATACCACCGTATAATGGCTTCGGTACTTACGAAGATTCACTTGGAAATTGTCTATCAATAATACCGAAAGCACCACAAACAGATTTTATTAAATTTTTATATTACGATAAGTATGTTTTTTATTTTGAAAAATCGTTCTTTTTATATTTCTTTTTTCTTCATTGCATTTCGATTCTTCTACGAAAAGGCAGGGCTTCGACAGTCATGTTTTAAGATTCAGAGCACAAATGATTTCGAAAATACCAGAAAATTTAGAGAGACAATTTATCGTAAGATATTATCTTACAGATGATTCGATATCTATATTTGAATTGACGAAAAGAAATTCAGGTAAAGATTCTAATTAACAAGTTCTTAATCTCCTTTGGAGTATTTGATTTGATGAATCTATTCTTCTCAGGATTTAGAAGGTGTTTATTTTTGAAAAAAATGCCTGTAATGCTTCCTAAACAGAATATATTCTCGAGTAAAAAGCCAGAATATTATAAGCCAAAAGATTTTTATATCGGAGCATGCTTGAATATACATGAGTTTTATTTCTCGATTATATCGGCCGATATTTATGCTCTTCGTTACATGGAATTAAATAGTAAAATGGTAAAAATTTTTTTACCAACGATTCCGACAAATGATTTTATTCAAGACTTATATAAATTGTATTATTACTTATCGATAGTTTCCAAAAGCAAATATCAAATTGATCATGGAAAAGCTTAAAGAAACATTAACGCCTGTATACAAGGAATTTATTCAAAATCATTCACCGTCTTCAATCCCGGCTGATCATAAAGTTCAAACGTTGGAGTATGATAAATTTAAAAAGGCATTGTGCATATACTTAGGGGATAAAATAACGGAACACGAAATAATTACAATTGCCAGGCATTATTCCTCTCACGAAAAGAAAGAATTTCATACGAGAGAATATGTTAGGTAAATTAATTATTTAATTTCCAAGGGAATCAAATTAAATTGGAAAGTGAAATCGAAATTGATGACATTTGATTTAGACAATTGGTTCACACTGAACTTCATCGAAATATATGGAACGAAGCTGTACGATTAAAGGAGGATCTTTTGCATTGGGATAGAGGAAGAACCGGTTACTTACCTCGAAACACGGTTTATACTGTTTTACGTAGTTGCAGAATACCTCTTGACATCGAACTGATAAATTCGATATTGGATCAGTAAGTATTCAAAGTATTTTGTCATTTTTGTAACTGTATTAATAATTATCGTTATAATTTATAAAGCTTACGCAAAGATACGGATGGTAAAATAGATTACAACGATCTAATGGAATTTATCGACGTCAAAATCAATCCTTTGCCTCCTGCGATTCCTATAAATATTAAGGTATTTATTTTATTATTATTTGTTGAGACGTTATATTTGACACGTTTTTTTTCTTGTTTTTTCTTTTTCTTTTTTTTTTTTTTTCATTAATAATCTCTTGTCAGACAGCATTATGGTGGGCGTCAGAGAAAGAACCGGATTGTGGAGCCGGTATAGATTGGCATTGCTTTATAAAGGATCTCAATATAAAAAGCCACGATGACACGTTAGAATTCAACGAAGATAAAGAAAAAGAAAATTGTGAAACGAAGAAATGAAATATTAGCACACCTAATAAAATGTTATTTATTTTGCAGATTGATATTTCTAACGTAAAACATGAAAATCGCGCGAGCGCGCATGCTCCATTCTATTTACAGTATTTTCGAGCTACGATATTATACTTATCGACATACTAAAATGATACTTATCATTTATCGCATCATTTCGCTACACGATATCTAATTTTATACAGAATATTTAATTATACGGACCAATTAAATCAAATACAAATATACGTATGACAATTCTACGTACACACGAAATACAATCGTTCTCTATACCGTTTCGATTAGAAAAATTAGTCGTGCCTATATTAATATTAACTATATTACGTCTAAGCAACGACATAAAAGACACGGTACGTAATAAATATTGCAGAAAAATGCATAAATAATATTATCTCGTAAAAGAGATTAATTCGTAATCTTTTGTAAGATCCGATAGTTCAATTGCACTCGTATGTCTCCACGATTCTTCTACATGTCTTGCACTTGACGTAGCAGCAACTTATGTACTTGCAATTGCATCTTTCGAGAATCTCTTCGGTTCTCGTAACGTGACCTCGACCGCAACAAAGATACTCGCAACCCTCGTAACCCGTGCTACTGCCATTACATTGTCTGTAATCAATCATTATAACATACAAGTAATTATAATTAATATTAAATATTTTGATGAACATTTTTAACGATAAATATCTTATCCATGTATGTACGTATCTATCTGTGTACGTACATATATTGATCCTTTGAAAGATAGCTATTAACTCTTTACAAAAATGACTATAGCATGACACTCGAACGAATATTACGCATAGTGTAAGTAAAAACAAATATTCTAATTATATGGTTCGTTATTTGAAACATAAAGTAAAAGTTGATATTATTGAACGAAACGTTTATAAAAGAAAAAAGAAACAAAAAAAAAAAAAAAGAAAAGAAAAATACGATAGTCCATGCACTTTTTGAAATATTCTTTTTAATGGTTTATTCGAACATTTCCATCACGACGCTAAAATAATACCTTTTCACGTTTTCGTTTTGACGGTAAACTTATTACACATCATCCAAGGCTTCTGCACCATCCAAAAAAAAGATTTGAAAAAGCATACGTCTTACGGGTTCTCTCGTAATAAGCATTCACCACACCCACTTTGTATAATTATACGTAGCCTTTTAATTACTGCCTGTAAGAAGCGAACTGGTCGGAAATGTTTCGAAGTATCTGACTTGGTTGTCCCTTCTCGATTAAGGGAAATGTGAAAGATTATCGAATTTAATCGATTCGTTCTACGAATTGATCGAGGGGAAAAAGTCGTTATATTTCATTAGAAAGATTATACATGTTATAAATCATCTCGTTTGTAGAATCAAAGACTAAAGAAAATCATAAATACACAGATACACGTTATAAAAGTGATCGTCTATGGATCATTCTTCCGTTCGAACATAGCCTCGAGGCTGGAACAATGAGAGATTAATTTGTATGTATCGGTCGTTCACGAGCTGATTCACGAGTCCGTGATGATTTATGAACCGGATACAACTAAACAAAGGATCATCCAAGACGCTTCCATACACGCGTCCCCCTATTTCTTCGATTTCTTCGGAGAGCACACGAGTGTACACGTGAAGAGTTGTTCGCTGTTCCGAGAACGCGTATCGTGGGTGATCTTAATTCACTTCAGAAAGACGGGGGGGAGAGAGAGAGAGAGAGAGAAAGAGAGAGGGAGAGAAAGGGAAAGAGATGGAGACAAAGAAAGAGACAGTAAGAGGCGTGAATAACTCAGGGCGACGAGTACAAGAGCTTCTTTCGGTCGTACCGCCGGAAAATCCGTAACGAATGCAATCACCGTCACAAAGAGCCCTTTTCGAAGGGTCCGAACAATGAATGGGCACGACTTTTGAAATCATTTGGAAACACTTCTCCGCCCATCTTTCTACCATACTCTCGTGCAAATTCCTATACATTATATTTATGATAAAGCCTGTCGGTCAACAACTCCTTCACGATTCGTCAACATATTTCAAATTATTTTTATCGAAATTCCAAATAATATCATTTTGATTATAAGAAAGTTATCGTCCGTGGCCACGTAAAATAAGTCCTAAATGTTTTTAATTTCGATGATAAGAAGCATTCGCGAAAATACAGAGTTAGTGATTCGCTCGTCTGGTTTTATTGCACGCGCTTTTCGACGTAATTTCCGTTATAGACCATCGTCTGTACGAAAGCACAGTGCGAAGCCATTAGCGCCGCCATAATGTGGCTTTACGACGTACACCTGGACTCGTTCTCGAGTTTACGTGTTTTCTTTTCCCTTTTATCCTATCCATTCCCTACTTGCTTTCTTCTTTCGTTTAAAAATCGTACGAGCTCGATCTTGGTAGATTCTTCCTTGGTTCTCGGTTTCTCTAACGAGAAACATTTAAACGGCGTTTAAAGTAAGACATTAAACCGATAAGAAGAAAAAAAAAAAAAAAAAAAAAAGAAAAAAAGACAAAGAAAAGTAACAATAGGATGATGGTCGAAAAAGGTTCGCATTTAATGGACGTTTTTAGTTTAGTTCCGTTTCCTTTCAACTTTGAATACGAATACGATACGAATGGTACGGTCCAGACTCACCTGCCTATGGTTCCAAGGCTACCCCTTTTCTTGTCCGGAAGACAATAATCTGGACTCTTGGTGGTATACAATAGATTATCGTGATGATAGAGAGGTGGCAGCCTACCACCGGATCTAGGTTTAACTTCGGCGGCGGTGGCATACCTTCGAAGAAGACGAGTTCCGGCTACGGAAGGACCGGAAGAACCTAAACCTCTCCAACAAGTACGGACGCTGCAAGAACCGGAAACACCGTGGCATTTGCACTCCAAAGTTAATGACTGCTCCACTGCCTGTTTGAACGTGGTCGTTGGATGTATTGGCCGTTTGATTGCATAAAAAAGAAAAAAGAAAAGAACCAAAAAAAAAATAATCAAGTAGATAAATTGATATATAGGTGGATAGAAAAATTTACTCTTCGTCCAGCTCTGTTGTTATGCATATTAACGGCGTGCAAAAATTTGGCTGTTGGTCCGGTACCCGGAGGAGTCGCACCCTGAAGAAATCTTTTGGCCATTCTCGAGGCAGATCTAACGTCGTCACCGCAACCACCCCACTTGAATGTATTCCTACCGGTTAGTCCACCAAATGACATAGTTGCCGTTGCTAGCGAGGAGGAAGATACCAAGGCAGATGGAGAAGGTGGCTCTTTTCTTGGTGGTGTTGCACAGGAACAAGCCGCTAAGTTGCCTAATGCACAACCCCTTGCCAATCTCCAGACAGCCGCTGCCGCCGACATCGCATAAACGAATGCTTGCTCTCTCGTTCCTTGACAATAAAAGATATCAGCCGATCTCCTCAAACTCTTCTCTTTGATTCCATCTTTTTCTTTTATCGTATCGCACGTACGTATGTATCTATGCATGTATGTGTGTATGTATGTATGTACAGGACTGTATATAACATAAATATGTACCGTGAATATCTTTTATCGATGCCAACTCGCGTCAAATCTATATCTTTACATATTTCTCTTCGGATCAAATTGAAATAATTGAAATAAGCCGATTACGAACAATGACTTCGGAATCGAATCGGCTTCCCTAGTAGCTGCATACATACATACATATATATCGGTGAACTATTACCTACGAGCGAGAGAAAGAAAACGCTCTTTTTGATTTTTTCTCGTTAGTAAAAGATCCTGCCGTGCTGAGAGCATTTTATATAGGAATTGAGACATAGTCACGCGAAAGGAAGAACATTAAAATGAGAAGGAACGATCGCTAATTTGCTTTCCTGTTTTTCCTGTTTTGTTACAATTGGTACGGATTAACCTATCGACTCGAACCAATTGACTTTTAACATTGGCTATTACGTTAATCACATAAATGATTGACGTCGGATGTGAATCAAAGTATATCCATCGTTATGGATGAGAAATTGTATAAATGCAATCGTACCTGTTAGTAATTCGGGAGTATAATTAGGAGCACCCTCGATGCTACTACAATTCCAACGACGATGTCTAAATGCTTGTTGACAAACGATCGAAGTATCCCTCGCGGCTTGGACCAGACTAGGCATTACATCGGGAGTTGCCCTGCAAGCTCGCGCCTGTTTTCTTTCCAGAAGACCAGAGCTCTTGGCGTTGGTGCAAGAGTCCTTTGTCCACGTTCGAGCATCGGCCATGCGACCGAGAGCTCTGAATCAAACAATAAAACAAGAATTGCATGAGAAATCCAATTTTTACAATTGAAAGTAAAACAACATTTGAATAAAATTACTGATCTATCTAAATGAACTTTGGAGGAGATTTATTAACCGTAACAATAATGGAATTTTATCTATTTATTTATAAGAGAAATAAAATTTATGCGGCTATTTGAAATTTAACAAAAATTTGTTTCTTTATTGATCTAACGGATCTTCGTACGAAGGAAACGCGTGTAATTTCTTAGACATATTTGCCGAGAATAGCCGTGACCATCGTTTCTTTCTTTCGAAGAAAGATAAAAGAGAAAAAAGAAGGAAGGAAAAAAGAAAGAGAGAGAGAGAGAGAGAGAGAGAGAGAGAGGAAGAAAGGAAAGCACCAAATTATGAACTCGTTATCGGGAGCGATCCGACTCGTTTGTTTATCGCTTCGATGTAGCATCCATCGGGGGACAAAAAAAAATAATTCGAAAAAGAAAAAGTATCGAGCATCGAAGAAGAAATACGGCGGATGCTGCCCGTAGCGTGCAAAACTTTCAACGCTTGACGTGTAGAGCGAGGGGGAAGTCGGGGTTCGATGGCTCGTAATTGACGTTTAATGCTTGAACGTGCAATCATGTAAATTAGCCGCCTTAAGTAGTCTCATTCGCAGGCGGTAATTATTATAATACTCGAATGTAATTCACATCGTATTCTACCACTATTACGGTAGCTACATTTTTTTACCTCACCTCGTTTTAATACAAGATTTAAATCTGATCGGATACACACGACGTTTCATTAAGCGACTCGTTATTTCGTCACTTTTCATCTTGTTTTTCACTTCGCGATTCGATCTTTACAAAATCTCATTAAACGTAAAAATGCGGGAGTTCATTTTTTAGTATATTTCTTTTTTTTTTTTCTTTCTTTTTCTTTTTTTTTCATTTTTTTTTTTTCTTTCTTTCCTTTTTCGTCTTATATTTCTCCAACGTCGAGGGTCATAACATCCGACAACATAAAGCACGTAGATCAAACAAAATTTCTTTTATTTCGTCGCGATCGTTATAGAACAGGCTTTCTTTCGAGACCACCTAGTCAACGGGTCTCGTAGGAATAACTATGAATGAACTGTTGATTTATCGTAACTAGACGCGAACGAATACCAGATATTAATAATCTGGTAAGCTCTTGTAAATATCGACACTGACAATTATTACACACGATACATCGTTTAAATCGTTTCCATCCTATGTACAAATCGAAACAATCAAGAAAAAAAAACTAATCCTTTCATCAATGTACATAGATAAACCTGACAGATCAGTTTGGTAGATACGGAAGTCGGACGACGTAATAGCGTGAGATTAAAAATTTTCACTGGGTAAGATTTTTACGAACTTTTTCATTCATATTAAAAGAGAGTATGAATTCCTAAGAGGATGCTTGTAAACAGTTAGATAACTTGACAGGCGGAGAAATGGAGAAATATAAGAAATAATATTTAACGAGCGATAGGAATGTTCGACAGGCAGTCGAACCATACCAGCATGAAAGAGGAACAAAATATATGTATATATATATCTTATATATGTATGCGAACAGTCCGGTTACGGACTAGATACGATTTTCGTTCGCCTTATGTATCACCACTACTCGCACTACCTTCGGGGCATACGCACGTTAAATATCGTACTCCGATTTACGAGCAGCATCAAGAAGAAGAATGAGCCTAACCGCTTACTACCGTTGCCTCGTATTAACTAATTTAAATAATCGATTCGTCGAGTGATTTAAAGTGTTGTCATATACGTAGCTACTCCTCCTATTCCTTCTTCCATAAGGAATGTTTTGAAATGAGAGTGTCAATGGATCGTAATCCCAATTGACACGAACCAATATCTAAAATACACTTCCAAGTACAGGGACTACTGCCACGACAAATATTCTATCCGCGATATCGCGAAATTAGTTATAATTTCTTCCCGTCTCGTCTACGTCCACGTTCAATCTCTCTTCCCACTTGTAATCCATTTGGCAAAGATTATACGACATGTATCCTATTTGTATCTACATTTTCTATCTCGTTCTCTTAAAATACATACACCTTAGGGAACGCTTTGTGATCTAATAAATACCTATCTATGCATAAAGATCCCGAGTACTCATACCGACTCACGTTTCGCCTTCGAGCGTGTTCGAGACGCTTCGTTCCTACGATTTCTCTTCTCTTTATTCTTTCTTGTTTCCTTTTTTCTTTTTTTCTTTTTTTTTTTTTCTCTTTTTTCAGCTCGATGAAATCGCCATACAAGATACCTCTTTCCATTCACGGTCACACCTACCGGATAAGTGTGTTCATAAATCGAAGAGAACGCACACGTGCATCCATTATAATACGTTGATAGGTATATCGTTCTCCACGAGTCGATTCGGAGGTTTCATTCGGACTTTCAAAAATCTTTGCATTCTTATGAAAATGTGCAATGTTAAGCCTCCGTTAAGCTTCATGAATTCTATACCACGAGCCTACAAGTTTTCTACCAATTTGTTGGCAATATCGAAATTCGTTTTGACTCTTGCTATAATAAAGCGTCGTCTTTACGAGGCCAATTACCGCGTACAATTCTATATTATCATATTCGAAATACTTGGATTGGAAGCTTCTTGAAAGCTCCTCGATAGCTCGTCGATAATATACAACCAGGTATCTCCAACATATTTTTGTTTTTTCAAAGAACTCGAGTATAAATCGAGTACGTTTAATAAGGAGCTTAGACTATACTTTTGTTATACCTATTAGATACTCTAATCGTTAATATAATGATTATACCAATTTCATTTGCATCGCCGGAGGGACTATTCATATTCGTTTACTTCTTTATCACTATGATTCAAAATATCAGTTATCGCGTGTTCTTTTCTCGTACGAGACTTTAAAATTGCTTTCGACGTTTCAATCGTAAAATACGATGTTTATAAGCATGATAATAGGCCAGGTTCCATTGGGATTTGAATTACGCAAAGCGAACATCCTACCTATTCGAATACGTAGGTAGAGATTTTCAAAATATAATCCGCCCTCTGTCTCATCTAAATTCGAAAGAAATTAGAAAAACGATCGCATTAAAGTTAACGCTTCTTTAATGTCAAACGATAGGCACGGTAGTACATAGGTAGATATATATACTTTCCTTGAAAATATTTATAAAAAAAAAAGTTGATAAAATTAGTCATCATGAATGATTCAATGTCGTCGATTTAGTGAACTTTCTTCATGAAATTCAACGGACATTGATAGGTCGCTTTCGCAAGTCAAGTGTGATCGCAAATTATAACAAATCGATCCTCGATCGCGAGAATCAGAATGTAGGTATCCGCGTCTGAAACGAACGTCTGAAAGGTTTCGAGTTGGGAAAGGAGAAGAAGGAGAAGAAGAAGAAGAAGAAGAAGAATGATCTTTGATTTTTTCATCGTGATGATTAACGAAGATAGGTGTTGCAAACGTCGGGCATAAC
The DNA here is from genome assembly GCF_912470025.1 of Vespa velutina. NCBI lineage: Eukaryota > Metazoa > Arthropoda > Insecta > Hymenoptera > Vespidae > Vespa > Vespa velutina. Next base: position 622,997 of record NC_062195.1, read on the forward strand.
CATCGAACGAACTCATTCATCCGTTGTGCGGAAAAGAAACATAAAATAAATATACCTGTATATATTTATATAATTTTCTCAAGGATGTGTGCACGATTTCTGCCTTTTTTCTTTTTTCTCTTTTTGTAATCGAATCATTCGATTGAAGAAATTCGATGAATGAAAGGACAGCTCGATTCGTTGCGTTCCTTCGAAGATGAGCGAAACGAATCGTGACGTTCGATGTTCGGAGTCACCCTTCGATTATTCGTCATTGTCGGACGCAATGATTATAAACAAAAGAGAGAAGAGATTTCTAGAAGGGAGAGAGGTCCGGCATGGTGTGGCTTGGCGTAACGTGGCATAGCGTGGCGTGGCATAGCGTGGTCTTTATAAATCACGATTCGTGGGCAACCCCTAATCTTCTACCCGCCTTGCCTCCGGCCCGTTCCTCCCCTTCTCCTTCTCTCTTAGAACGAACAACCAAGTCTGGCTCGTCTTTTCCTTTCGTTGTTTTCTCCGTACCTCTCGGATTTTGGTTTTGCACGCAAAACTACCATCGCTTCTCCATTCATCATCCAGCCAGGAAGCGAGCACCCCTACCGGTTCCCCTCCTTTTCTACACCCCGCCTTAACCTCTCCCCCTCTCCTCCTGGCGATCCGCGAACGATGAAATTAAATCGCGCTACGGAACAACACGCGTCGAAAGAGAAGGACCTGTCCGTTTACTTCTTCTTCTTCTTCTTCTTCTTCTTCTCCTTCGTCTTCGTCTTCGTCTTCGTCTTTTTCTCTTTTTCTTACTTTCGTTCATCGTCCACGATAGCGAAGATATCCTCGTGTACGGTTCACAAAGGTAATCGCTTTGAAAAGAAACGGGGGACGAGATTATGATAGATGAGATCTCGTAAAACTTTCGCGCATGCTCTCATCGCATGGATCTTTCTTTAAAGATTCTCAGATACCTACGTATTTACTTATATACATATTTATTTACTTATCAACTAAATTCCACTATTCCTCTAAATTCATCCTTAGATAACACCGATTCGACGATGATACGATTATGACATTTATCATATTGATATTAATGATTAATATTCGATGAACTTAATCTTTTAAGTTTTGTTTGTAAATTGCTATTTAACAATATCTATATTTATTTATATGTATATTAATATTATCTTATTTAAATACGTTATATCTGCTACGTAATCTCTTTTTTTTTGTGTTTTTTTTTTTTTTTTTTTTTACAGCGGTCATAAAATTCCTGAAAGAACGATCGATTAAGACGCGCGCCAAACATTTAAAGAGGTCATAAAGAGTTACTCCATTCTTATGTACTACCTACGTATAAAGTTTATTTCGTTTTTAACGAGCTATACGCGGACCGACCAACGTAAATTGCTAGTCGTTGTTAAAAAGAATAATTAAGTTTTTGAACGTTCGATCGTTTTTCCTTATGGAAAAAAAAAGAAAAAAAAAAAAAAACACCAAAAAAAAAAGAAAAAAGAAAAAAAACAATAAATAAAATCAAATTCTCTATACGATAATATGGAGACGACATCGATGACACGTCGATTCTCGACTTCCATTCCTTTTGATATTCTTTTCTGATAATCCAAAGAGATCGTTCATTCTTAAGGACGCTCTTGGCGCTCCTTAGTTCTTGCCGCTCCCTCCTCCCACATCTACATCGCCACCATCACCACCACCACGATGACCACCCTCCTATCTCCCTCCCTCCCTCTGGCTCCTCTCATAAACGATTTTTCTTTTTTTCCAACGGCAATCTATTTCTTTCTCATTAAAGAACCTACATTAATCTTCGAATTCGTCGGAGAAAAGATTGCTCCGCGATCCAGCCGTATGAATAAAAAAATACGAAAGGGAAGATGAAAGGAAGATAAAAATAAAAACACAGAAAAATAACAACAACATCAATAATAAAAAACCACCCTCTCACCAAAAAAAAAAAAAAAAATAGAAAGAAGACAAAGAAAAAAAGAACCATGCAAAAGGTATACTCACAGCCACTTGATGCACCTGCCACCTTGTAGGAAAAAAAGTAGCAACAACAGGCAGACTTTCGGAACGCTTCCCTTCGTTAAGTGCATTTTCGTCGTGCCTTCACATTCTAGAAGAGGAGGCTAGTGCGCTACCTGCGAATTCACGAACTTCTTCCCTTTCGGATCGTTTTCGCGTCAGCGAAGAAGAGATCCTCCTCTCGGTGACGATGATGGATATGAACGAAAAGAGGATAGTAACGAAGTAACATTATCGCACGGTCCTTTATCGATTTTTCTTTTCTCGATCTCTCCCTCGAACACTTTTCGTGTCCGCGTACACACCTTCTTCTTCCTTCCTTTATCACTTTTTATCTCTTAATTAATTTTTCCTTTTTTTTATAAATGATAAATGATAAATTCGAAAATGACGAAGGAGAATCTCGGTTAGTCGTTCGTACCGTTCAAAGGGAAGGAACGGACTACTAGTAGCTTGCCTCGTCCTCGTGCGTCGGCCCGCGCGATCCTGAAGGATCTGACACGAGCGCGGCGTTCCTCGAGACGATCTCGAACGAGTTTCCGGTGCACCGCGAGTCTGCGTGCTCGCAGGTGTCCAACAGTGCGCGTGAGAGAGAGAGAGAGAGAGAGAGAGTGAGAGAGAGAGAGAGACCAACAGCGTCAGAAAGAAAGAAAGAGAGAGAGAGAGAGAGAGAGAGAGAGAGAGAAAGGGTTTACTGCGATACATCGACAGAACCCGCAGGATTCGTCGATCCATTGGAGGTGGAATCCTCTTTTCCTCCGCCTCTTTCTTCCTTCCTTCCTTCCTTCCTTTCTTTCTTTCTTTCTTTCTTTCTTTCTTTCCTTCCTTCCTTCCTTCCTTCAATTTCTTCGATGAGTGAAGGACAACGACAAGACGTCGAGGGGATGCAGCCAGTGAAAAATCCCTCAGTCGAGTTCGCGATCTTGACTGAAAAGTCGAAATATCTTCGGGATACTTATTATCTTCGAAACTTTCTTATCAATCTGACATATTCTGTCGGCCATCGTTCTTTATTTTCTTTGATTTCATTTCAATCATCCGTCGAATCAAGTTCGTAAATAACAGAAATAGATAGTTGAAGGATAATCGTTTTAGTATTTAACTGGTTATAGGTATATAGATGATCGAATGATCTCACGACATTTATATCTAACGATAATTATAGATTCCCTAATCTTCTCATTTTCTGATATGTCCAAGCGGAAAGAAGAAGAGAAAGAAAAAAGAAGAGAGGGGAAGAAAAAAAGAAAGAAAAAAGAATAAAACGTATTCCCGTTACATTACGAAAAAAGAATGAGTATCGGTACTTCGGACGATGAGAGGACCTCCATGGAAAATGGATTTAACGAGCGTATCCTTTACTTTTTTTAGAAGGATTTTCCCTCGAGATGAGGAGGCACACTCGAAACAATTTATCACTTTTCCGCTATCGCTTTTCTTCCTAATCCGTAATCCACTCCGTTAATAAAGTATCTCTGGGATAAAGAATAAATCGTGTTTTTCTTTGCACAATATAGATGAAAGGCATTTTTTGAGAGAAAGAAAAAATTTATGCAAAGTCATAGAATATGTATACCTATATTTGTGTATGTCGATCGTCTTATTCCATAGCCCATTTTAGGATATCGAAATGAGGAAAAGCGGAAAAATAGGTATTTATCGGTTCGGTCCAAGTAGTTAATACTACTCGCGGTGGTAGTTAGCGAAGCAGGTAGAAGTACTAGATGGGCTTGGAAAGGCGAAAGAGGGTGGATAAGTTCGAGCCGAAACTTAACGACGTAATGAACGTCTGACAGAGGATTATTTATCGACGAAGGGGGTGGAGCGACGAGGGCAGGAAACGACGGTAGGATGAAAAAAGGGTAAAGAAAAGAAGATGCTCGTTCGGCATTGTGAGGGAGATCGTACTAATTATCGGCATGAATGGTGGTGAGTTTCAGAGTGGGGAACAATTCGGTTCAATCGGTTTTCGTCGAGCCAGTAAGAAGGACACATTGCCTTTTACCGTCGAAGACACGAAAAAGTAAGGAATCGTTTCAAGTCGTCTTCGAATCGGCTACAGGACCATCGACATCAGGAAAATAATTGCACGCTTGAACGTTCGCTTCGAAATGACGTCCCTTTTCCTTCGTATTATTTCTTTTTCTTTTCTTCTTCTTCTTCTTCTTTTTCTTTTTCTTTTTTTTAATCGGCTTAGAGGAATACCAATTGGAAGGAAATTAATTGGAAGCACGTTAATTGACATTATATCGCATAAAATGATATAAATCATCTAATTTGTTTGGGGAAACATTGATTAGCTATTATTAATAGCATTCTGCCGTTGGTAGCGAGAAGATCTTGGAAAAGGTAAAGAAGTTGAAAATATTGCTTTTGGCCGGTAAACGACGTCGGTGAACGGAGATTATTTTCCGGCATTATTCGTCGTCGAAGACATCGGCCATAAAAAGGGGGCAAGCGGATCCGGCGACAGCTGCTCGGCTATTAAAAGCGGCTTAGACCTCTCGGAGACCCTCCGCGCATCCTCACGGAGATGACTATGGCAACGACTATGTCGAGGACGATGACGGTGTCTCGATGCGAAACACAGTCCCTCCTCTACTTCGAGATTTTCTTTCCACGCGGCGTATCTACGCAAAGAAAGCGAGAACGCGTCTCTGCTGAAGAGTCTGTGCCTAATTTTCGAGTCTGCCCTCCAAGCTTGATCGCTAAATGAGCCGTGAAACCGACAGAATGCTCCTGGAGGATGCTAAGAAGATGCTAAAAGGATGACAAAGGAACCAAAACAAAGTATCAATGTACGGTGAAATTAGAATTTGGCATATCGTCCCAAACGACGACATTCTCGCATACCACGTGCTGCTACATTATCTCAAAGGCCAGACTTCATATACATAACAAACATTCTTCGCTTACTTTCGAATTTCTTAAAGTCTAAGAAAATCGGAAAATCATTCGCTTCGTAGCACAATTTACCGGTAAAAAGTTTTTATCGTGTCTTTCTCTTTCGACAGGAACACTTTATTTACATAATCTATATATTATGACATCGATAAAAAAAAAAAAATGCGATCTTATCCGCGACAAGTTCGAAGGCTTTCTTAATAATAGGACATCGTATTTAGGATCAAGGTAAAAAGTAAAAATTTTAATTATCGAAAAATCAAAAAACGACGAGTTATTAATAGCATTGATAAATTATTATAATTATTATATATACGCGCAGACACGCGCGCAATATATCAATGTGTAAAAATTGAAAGAAAAGTTTTAGTATTTTATAGAGGGAATAATATGATTTATTATCGAGATACATCAACTCGAGGAAAATTTTATCGAGAGTCACACTATTAGCAACGGCATGCCACATAGAAATTCTTGACATGAAATATAATTCTGTGGTATTAGATTTAAATTATCTTCTAGCCAAGGCATCCATGTGCCATTAAAGTTTTCAGGAAAAGAAGCTCGATCAAGGGGGTAATTCGTTTGATTCACAATAACTTTCTTATACCCATCGATGTATTTATGTAATTCGGCCACGATCTGTAAATTTTATTCGTTAAGTATAATTATTAAATATATTAATATATTATAAATATATATATATGTATATATATATATATAATATTAAATGTATAAATGCAAATGATAAATGTTCTTTTTTCTTTTCTTTTTCTCTTACCTTCGGATAATACTCAGAAATATCCTTAGTTTCGCATGGATCGTTAAAAATGTTGTATAAACAATCTTTCGTACAATTTCTGAAGTCGGTCGGATGTTTGCAAGATATCTTGGTGCTCTGACGAAGGCTTTTGATTTTATGCTCTGTTAATTTGTTATTTGAAATAATTGAAATGGCACGAGCTACGAGCGAAGACATAACATTTGTTACGTTATATCTTGGATATGAATCATCTACGCCATCATCGCCATAATAATTCCCGTTATTAATAGTTTTACCTACATATCAAGATTCATCAATAATCAAATTAATCCATCTAATGTATTTTATTTATCTAATAAAAATGTTAATTACGTTTGATCAGCTTGTATTTTCCAATAATAGCAGATTCCTCGCCAATTTTATCATCGATATTTACCAGAAGAGAATTTCGCTTGCTCCGTTTATCTTTCCTAATTGTATTCCATTGATCAATACCATCAAAATCTTTCATATAATGAACATTACCACGAGCAGCCGAATATAATGTTGGTAACCAGTCGGTTATATGAATTAGGTGATTATAAATCCTAGAAGGTCTTCTTATTAATGGCGAATAGATACAAGCGGGTACACGAATACCTCCTTCGAACATAGTGAACTTCATCTGATAAAAGATATTAATAAGTTGAGAAACACGTCGAAAACAAGAGAGAGAGAGAGAGAGAGAGAGAGAGAGAGAGAGAGAGAGAGAGAGAGAGAGAAAGCGGTATGTCCGTATTACCCCTCGTAATGGATAATTCGATCCATGATTTTCCAGGAACCCTTCGGTTTGTGCTCCGTTATCACTGGTAAATAAAATTATCGAATTTTCCAACAGTTTAGCCCTTTGTAATGCATCTACTACTCGGCCTACAGACTGATCAAGAGCATTTAGCACACCTGTAAAATTCAAAAGAAGAAACATATTAAACTCATCGACGAATAAAATTAACAAATAAACTCGATTCGTTATTAACTTACCAGCGAATTTTCTTCTATTCATATCTTTGATATAACCAAAATCGGTATTAACTTTGTTCAAATCTGGAACTTGCAATTCATCGCCGTTGTCAAGACCACTGGAATGACAGGCAAGATGAGCTATTTGAAGATACAACGGTTCAGCCGGATTATGCGTGGAAATTATTTTTTCAGCTTCCTCAGTTATAAGATCGGTGAAGTAACCGGTTCTAAATTCAGGAGAAAGTTTCTTTGGTTCGTCGCGATGTAAATCATTTCCTGTATGTTTCTAGAAACGAGATTGGTAACATGTGATATCACCCATTAATTTATCTTTTTATCAATGAGAATATAAACATATCAAACGAGATACGTCAGAAAATACATCGATTGGTAATCGTGATCCCTTTCCCTCGTAAAAATAAATAAACTTACTTTATATTGCAACTCTGTAATGGTATGGTTGAAATATTGAATGTAACCATTGTAATAGCCAAAAAATGTATCAAAGCCTCGATTAGCTGGTGTATATTCTGGCGCGTAATATCCTACGTGCCATTTTCCGACAAGATGAGTCGAATATCCCAAATCTTTAAGATATTCGGGTAACAGTTTAAACTTTTTTGGTATGGCACGTTGTTCGCCAGCTTTTAATGGATAACCTTGCATACCTATTTAAAATAAAATTCAAGATCAAAATCTTTATTACTTTTTTAAATCTTTATGACTTCTTTATTATTTTTCCATCTTCTTTTTTTATAAATAAGTATAACTTTCTAGGATAGTTACCTTGTCTAATGGGATAACGTCCGGTTAAAAAAGCCGTTCTCGAAGGTGTACACGTGGGTAATACGTAATTCCTTTGTAAAATCACACCATTATAAGCCAAAGCATCTATGTTTGGCGTAGGTATTTGATCCGCTCCATGGAAACTTATATCGTTCCACCCCTAAAAAAGAAAAAAAGGAAAGAAAAAGGAGTGACACTTAACCAGTCTACGATGCTAACTACACGATAATAATACATATAATTTTCTTACAAGATCATCGGCTATAATGACGATAATGTTGGGACGCGAAAATGAACTAGAATCTTCAACTTTTGTAGATCTGACCAATAAACAACCGCATATTAAAATGAAAAAAGAAACCATTGGCGAGAAATGAGTCATATGGTTGGAGCTTCTTCTTTTCATCATCGAAATTATTAAAAAGATTTTATTAAAAGAAAAAAGACGTTTCTTTTTATACTTTTATATTTTTCACTTTGAGTTTGAGAAATTCTCTTAAACGATAAAACGCATTATATGCAAGACCGCGAGCACGTTCCTTCTGATATTTCACTAAGCGCTTGTCGAGGACTACTACCATTCACGCAAGCACACGAGCTACGTATACTGTCCATACCATTACTTTTAATAGATAAACGGCTCTGTTGCTCATGACCATGTAAACTTTCACCACAATAATTTCCTTAAGAATATTATCTTTATGTCATATATATTTCATATATTTGCTTATATACCTATAGAATTATACCTTTTTAAAATGTTTCTTTATTTTTTAAATGCTTGCCACTTAATTTTATGTATATATGTGTGTGTATATATATATATATATATACACGCGATATCATCGTAAATATACTATGTCAGTTTTTTACATGATTGAGTTTATCATACTGATTAGTTATCAAAAATAACACACAATTATTATGATTTATTTGCAATGAAATTTCGAACGAAAAAAACATTAAGAAGGTTTGAATTTATTTTATTTTATTATAAATAATAAATGTGGTTCAAGATATAACCATTGTATTCTTAACAGAACAAACTGTTTCGCTGTAATTACAACGATCATTTAATTATTGCATATCGTGTCGTTTAATCGAATACTGATTAAACTATCGTCAAACCACTCTGGATATAATCGATCCGGAAATTAATATTATATCGCGAAAATACGCGATAGAATCTGTATGTTTTATAATTTCAAACGTATATGCTATATTATAGTCGAGTATATAAACTAATGCATCAATACGAATATGTTTGCGAAAAATGTTTGTAAAAAAGTTACTTAAATTCTATAAATCATAAAATGTATTTGCTAATGCTTGGATTAATCGCATTATTTTCTTACATAATTCTAATTCGAATTTACGATTGAAATCCTTCGATTAGATTTAAATCGGCTATAAAGTAAAATAATCATAATAGAAGACACAATGGTGTGTTTTATTTGTTTTTATTTTTACGTAATAATAATGAAGCAACAATTCGGTAAGATATTTCTTTACCTTTCTTTATAAAGATAATTTTTTCCTTATGCTATGTAGTACATTATAATCGCTAAAAGCATCATTACGGCACGAAAAAGTAGAGATAAAGAGTCGATCGTGAAAGTAATTGCAGCGTTCGAGTAAAAACCGTAACTCAACATTCCAGGTCCGGGAATCATCCATGGTTCCCATGTGTTATTCATTCTCTTTGGATCGGCTCTCCAGTCGAATGGTACCATCGTTTGACTTACCAAAACACGTCCGTACTTTTCCAAGATTAGATCTAGCTCTCTAACGATCTAAAAGTAAATTTTGAAAATTCCAAGCAATATTGAAATTAATGAGAAAAAAAAAGAACGAAAAAGAAAAAATAATAATATCGAATGTACCCTTGGATATTGACTGGCTATATTATTCATTTCGCAAGAATCACTCTCCAAATCAAAAAGGCATTCGGTAACGTTGCACGTCGTGAAAGAACTTCTAGTGTAATAACTCATATTTGATCGACATCTAATCGTTGCTTCATCACGTAGACGTACTATCATACTAGGCTGAGTAACTGGTCCTCCAAGATGATAGGTGATACTATCGGAAACTGAACTCTTCAATATTGTCTCGGCATAGGATGGAAGTTCGGCCGATTTATCGTAATATCCTGAGTCACCATAATATCCATCGTAATGACCATATTCTACGGATCCTAAAAGAACAATTTTAATATATCTAAATGTATATCGATAAATAGTGACTTAAAATTTATAAAAATAAATTAAAAATTCTACCTCGAAGCAACTTGAAACGTTTGTATATCGCCCCCTCTGTCCTTTCAATTTCGTCGATATTGAGTAAAATATTTTCTCTTTCTTTACCCTTTTCCTCGCTAAGGAGATGCCATTGATCTACACCGTCGATGTCACCTAGATCTTTTAAATCGCCACCTGCTGCAGAATACAAGGTTGGTAGCCAATCGGTAATGTGTATCAATTGATTCGACACACGAGCAGGCTTTTGTAATCTTGGAGACCAAAGTACAGCTACTCCTCTTACGCCACCCTCGTAAAGAGTATATTTCATCTACAAATAAACATAGAGATATAAATAATATCTATAAATGTAATTTCATTATTATACTTACCCCTCGTAATGGATAATTCGAGCCCCAATTACGAAATCTCCCAATGGAGGGTGCTCCGTTATCAGTTAAGAACAATATCAAGGAATTACTTAACATTGCCTTTTCACCTAACGCGTAAACAATTTTCCCTACGGATTCGTCCAATCCAGCTACCATTCCTAGACATAAGAAAATATAAAGAAAATACATAGCTATAATCTAGTTTAATTAAAATTAAAAATCAAGGATATTTTTATTTTTTGTACTTGCGTATTTGCGTCGATTCGGTTCTCGGATATGCATAAATTCTTTATCCTTCCCGTAATCTTGCGGACTCTCTAGAGGTGCGTGTACCGCAAGATGCGATAATTGAAGATAAAGTGGTCGTGGAAGTTCGTGATGTTCGATGATTCTTACTGCTTCTTGGGTAAAGAGATCCGTTGCATATTTATCGGAAAGTCCATAAGCTGGATTTTCACCTCTATGCATATCGTATCCACTCATATTCTAATAATATTATATATCGAATTAATATTAATTTAAATATGTAATATAAAAGTCGATGATAGTTTCACATTTCTTTTTGTCTTTTTTTTTCTTACCTGATACGTATATTTGTAATCGTAATATGTGACGTAACTATTATAAAACCCAAGAAACGAATCGAAACCTCTGTGCAAAGGGGTATGCTGAGCGGTATGGTAACCAACGTGCCATTTACCAATTAATTTTGTAGTATATCCCAAACCTCTTAAACGTTCTGGCAAAATTCGTACGTCCAAAGGAAGACCGCGTGGTTCGCCACCGCGAATACCATCTCCTTGCATTCCTAATATCATGATAATCATAATAATTTTTATATCTTTTTTACAAACAATATATCCGAATAAATATTTACATAATAATATGATAAAAAAAAGTAACAAAAAATGTGACGACGAGGATTATAAGAACGTTCCCATTCCTTACCCATACGAATAGGATATTTCCCTGTAAAAAACGCTATTCTTGAGGATGTACTCGAAGGCAATACATAATGTTTATTTAAAATAATTCCATTATATCCAAGAGCATCTATATTCGGTGTTGGTATTTGATTGGAACCATGAAATCCAACATCGTTCCATCCCTACAAATTGTCAAGAAAAATTGATCATTTTCTTGTTACACACACACACACACACACACACACACACACACATGATGTGTGTAACAATACATATATAATATATATATGTATATAAAACAAGAAAAAAAAGCGAAAAAAAAAATTGACTATATACGAATTCAGATAAAACGCACGCGTACGTCAAAATGTAAAGTATACTTTTCAGTTTATGTGTATCTTTTCTAATTTTATCCAATTAACCTTTTAATTCGGATTAGACGAAATTTTATTAGACGAGTCGCACTTTTACACCTACGTGCTATTATCTAATCATTCTTTCCATCTTTTTCTCCTTCCCTCTCGTTCATAATTACGCTAACGCATACACATAAATTATAATTAAAATAAAATTTTCTTAAAATGATAAATATAAAAAATATTTTAATAATATAATCATATTGAAAATTTTCTTTTCTGATATTATTTTTACTTTAATTTATAATAAGTACATTCTTGTTTTCATACTTCTCAATGATAATTTATATATTTCTTCTTTTAAAATACTGTTTTATTAGTCAAAAATTTCATTATGAAAAGCATGCTTTATATTAAATGAAATATTGCTATTTTCTTACCAAATCATCGGCCATGAAAACAATTATATGTGGTGCCGACTCGTAAAGGCCAACTGTGCATTTCGCAAATAATTTGATGATCAAAAGAAGTTGAAACAAGTATCGAAACTTATTGAAAAACATTTTTCACGTTAGAAGAATCGATAAGAAAAAACTAAAATACATAATATCGAGAAACCATCGTTTATCCTTTCACCAGATAAAAATTAATCGTAATATAATGTCAAAATTTATTTTGTGCACGATATTTAACGAGAAGCTCCTGCAATTTATAAAAGAACAGAGAAGAGAAATAAACACGTTTATATAGTCCACCCACGAAAGGAAACATTATGAATGAACCGTGTGAAGGGGGAAGGAAAGTCCAACAATGATTCAAGCAATAAAGAAGATACGTGTTTCAACTTAGTTGCTTCTCATCTTTCTTGTGATCTACACTTATTTAATTTTTTAATGACGTAAGATATATACATCTATTTCAATCTTTTTTATTTTTTTTTTAATTTTTTTTCTTTTTTTTTTCTTTTTTTTATAACAAGAAACAAGAGAGAGAGAGAGAGAGAGAGAGAGAGAGAGAGAGAGAGAGAGTATAAAGTTAATATAAGATAAATTTCTCATAATTTGTATAAATAATTTTTTTCATCAACTAATCTCTTTACTGATTAGAATCAACGAGAATTCAACTTTTGGGTAATATCTGAATTGGTATTGATGCCATTTATGAACGTAATTAATGATTTAATTCAAGGTCTTTTGTCAAGATGATTAGCAATAAACCATTATTATAAATCATAAGCGTTTATTTTATTTCGAGAAGAATCTAATAAAATAAATATTACTGCATATTTTATTAAACAGAATATTATATACAGCATATTTAATTAAACAAAACAAACATAAAATATATCATTTAATAAATTCTACTGTTTATATAAGTTTTCATCAAAATTAATGATCTGAATAAAACTAAAGATAATTTTTTTTTATGCGAAAATAATATTTCTATAATGCAATTTTCAAAAAATATCCATATTTTATTTGAACTACACTACAATATTCTTAATTGAAGCATTATATAGTAATTATAATAAAACATTCCTGTTTCAATATTAAGCTATTATAATATACTGACATTATATATTATAACCTGATAAAATAGGAAATTTAAGATCATGACATTTTTTTCAAGGAAGTAAATACATAAATTTCAATAATAAAAATTATATCTAAAAATTCATTATAAGCATAGAAAATAAAAATATTCCATAGACAATGTATATATATTATCATTAAATAATACATATATATAGATAGTACAGAAATAGAGTCAATTATATCAATGTATTACAAATATTTTTGTATTACAGAATAATCTTGTACTTTATCCAATGTCTTTAAATTATCCCACCATAGTTGTAATTTATGTCGAAGCATAAGTTGAAACCAAGGTGTTAATGGTGCTTTTATTGTACGTGTCAAATCGTTAATCATCGATTTTGATACCCATTGAATTTCACTGACTTCATCAGGATTAGGATCAATTGTTATATAATCTTTCTGCAGAAATAATACGTAATCTATTTCATGTTCACCCCAAATTCCGTCTCCCAAAGAAAAATAATGAATTCTTGATAAATAAAAGAAATCAGAAAGTTGGATCTCTGATAGAGGAATACCCAATTCATAATTAAGTCTTCTTTGCGCTGCTCTACGAATACCTATTGCATCGTCCTCTAAAGTTTCTTCAGGAATTTCTGCTAAAGGATGACTGCAACATGAATTTGTATAACAATTTGGAAATGTTACCTAAAATGATATGACAAGGTTATTGTTAGAGTTTAAAAATACAAAATATATATCGAATATACTTCCATTTATTCTATTAATAATCATAGATCCTCTTAAAGATTAACTCGATAATATGAAGTTATACCTTCCATGGAGAACGTTTTTGCAATAACAAGTCACCATTCCGATTGAATAAAAAGACACTGAATGCTCTATGAAGTGGTATAGTACCATCATCGGTAATTCTGTGACAATCCCTTTTTGATGCATTACCAATCGGTTTATCAAATTCATCCACAAGAATACAACGCTCTTCCAAAGCAGCTTTTTGCAAAGGTGCTATTTGCGCCATGCTATAACCTCTCACATTAGATGCTACTCTTTGTATCATAGAAAATATATTTCTATTCATATTATTTATACTTAATCGTCCTAACACTCGTAAAGTCTATTTTACACTAAACAGTTTTTCCGCATTTCAGATATAATATAACTAAACTGTGAATAAACATCGTATACATTTAAACTTGTTATCATATATTTTCACAATATCTTTTCTGCTTAACCATAAAAATGGTTTTCTTCAAAGAATGACGCAATACAATACAAAAGCACAACATATTATTCAAACGATAAGACGTTTTTTATACTTATGTACTTGAGGTTAGAAAATATATATAAATTAACAAGCTTTCTTCTCATGGAATGCGGTCAAGTAGTATCGTCCCCCACTAAGTGTTCAATAAATCACTTTCAAAATTTTTTAAATTAATTAAATAAATATACATATACGAATACTTTTTGTTATGTAAATTTGTAAAATTAAAAAATTAGAAAACGTTCACAATGCATATGACATATACTAATTATAAGTTGACGATATATGTATATAGATAATTAATAATGAATACGAGGAAGCAAACAAAAAGCGTATTCAAGTGTTTTAATAATAACACATAAATTGTTGAAAGCAAATTATCGATATGACGTCACCGTCTTTCTCTTTAATTTGCAATGTGGCTTAAGTTTGCATGTCAACGATTTATATATATATCTCACATATATTCAAATATTCGATATCTTGAAAACTTTTATCCTGAATTTCCTTTCTTTTTATGTAAATTAAGTGCTTATATTAAGTACATATGTAAATGTGTCCGCATATAATTATAAATATCGACTTTTCGAAGTTATAAATATCGAATTTTTCTAAGTTAATATTTTTTTTTCAGAGTTTTCGACACTTTTCGAAATTTAAATTCTCATCTAATGCCGTATTAATATACAAGAGTAAAATTTTCGAATTGTTATGTATCACTTATGTTATGTACTGTTCAAAGAAAATACATTAATCAGCATTGTTTTTTCTTGTTTATCCCTTTAAACGTCTCTGTCTAAGTATAATTAAGTTTACGAACAAAAAACAAAAAGAAAAAAAATCATACGATTGGTAATTATTTTCTATTTGAAAATTAGTCGAACGTATTTTGAAGGTCAAATAAATATGTAACTGGTAGGACTGCCTTCAAGTGTAACGATATAATGTATTACAGATCTTAATCTAACCTATAAAAAAAAAAAAAAAGAAAAAGAAGGAAGGTTTTAAAGTTGAACATTGGATAAGTTTATTTAATTTGAAAGATAATTTTTAAATAATATAAAAAGAAATAACATGTCGGACGAAAAATCTACAACGCAAGAATTTAAATTGGATCCCGACTGTGAACTACGTTTTGAAGTAGAAAGTAAAAATGAGAAAGTAACATTAGAGGTAAGATCTCTTTATTTTTACATGGTGTAGTTTATCTAAGGTAACTTTATTTTTATATGGTTAGTTTTTAAAGAATTACAAAAACACTTTCATAAATATTTTGTATATATATTTTTTGGAATATTTATAAATGCTTTCATAACTGTTTCATGTTACATTCAAGTTAAAAAATGGATTAGGTGAAGTATTTGGGACAGAATTAGTGAAAGGTAAAAAGTATGAATTTAGTGCCGGAGCCAAAGTAGCTGTCTTTACCTGGCAAGGATGTACCGTTGAACTAGTTGGAAAAACGGATGTCACCTACGTAGCCAAAGAAACGCCAATGGGTTTATATCTAAACTGTCATGCAGCTATGGAAAGAATGCGAGAGGCAGCAGAAAAAGGAGATAGAAGAGGTCCCATAACTATGGTTGTAGGACCCTGTGATGTAGGAAAATCAACTCTTTGTAGACTTTTATTAAATTATGCAGTTAGAATGGGAAGAAGGCCAATCTTTGTTGATCTGGACGTTGGACAAGGTGATATAGCTATACCTGGTACTGTAGGTGCTTTATTGGTAGAGAGACCATCTAATGTAATAGAAGATTTTAGTCAACAAGCACCACTCGTTTTTCATTTTGGACATAAGACCCCGTCAGCTAATGTTGCTCTGTACAATCTTCTTGTAACTCGTTTGGCAGAAGTTTGTTCTGACCGACTTCAGGCAAACAAAAAGGCAAGAGTTTCAGGAATTGTAATAAACACTTGCGGTTGGGTAAAAGGAGATGGATATAAATTGCTGACACATGCTGCGCAAGCATTCGAAGTTGATGCTATTTTAGTGTTAGATCAAGAAAGACTTTACAATGAACTTGTTAGGGATATGCCGGATTTTGTAAAAGTCGTTTTCCTACCAAAAAGTGGTGGTGTAGTTGAAAGAAGTCAAGCGCAAAGAACCGAAGCTAGGGATCAAGGAGTACGTGCATATTTTTATGGATCAAGAACACCTTTGTATCCTCATAGCTTTGAAGTAAAATGGAATGAAGCAAGATTATATAAAATAGGAGCACCTGTTTTACCTGCATCTTGTATGCCATTAGGAATGAAAGCTGAAGATAATTTAACAAAATTAGTTGCTGTCACGCCTGGTCCTAATTTATTACATCATCTGTTATCCGTATCTTTTGCGGATTCTCCTGAAGATGATGTTGTACAAACTAATGTTGCCGGATTCGTTTGTGTGTAAGTTAAAATGAATATATTTGATCAGATTCTAAAAATCCATTTAAATTGAATATTTCTCAATTTTATTATTTTTATTGCAGCACTAATGTCGACGTAGACAGACAAACTTTTACTGTACTTAGTCCCCAACCAAGACCACTGCCAAATACCGTTCTATTACTTTCAGATATACAATTTATGGATAGCCACTGATTTCTATTATTTTTATTATAAGATCGTATGAACAACATTAAGTAAATTGTAATTTGATAGACTGATCTTATGTTAAGATTTATCACTTTTTGTGTTTTTACTGTATAAATAATATAATGTATCTGTTATTTTTAAGACGAAAAGAAATTATTTTCATAAAACAACTATACTCCTGTATAAAAGGATAAAAAACGTAATTTTTAATAAATAGATAGAAAATGAATATTTTTTATTTATTGTCTACTTAAAATTAATTTTAAATTTCCCACCACAAAGTCGTATGAAATTTCTATTGAAAATTTATCTTTATTCATCTATTAATGATTTAATCTTATAAATCGAAGGATAAGACATTTTCATTTACATTATACAATTAATAAATAAATGGAGAATATTCAAGAATTAAATGATTTGGATGTTTTTTGTACCGAGCAACAATTGCGAGAAAAGATATACGAATTACAAGAAAAATCGGTTGGTATCGTGTCTTCTACTTTAATTTGATACATATCTTGTAATAATTTTAGTATATAAATTTTATGTAATTATTAATTAAAAATTTAGAAATTTAGAAATATTTATACAATTGATTATGTAGAATTTAAATAGATGACACATTTTTCTTAACGAGCAGGCTATGTTAGAACAAACACAGAAAGAACTTTTAGAAACACGTCATTCTTTGTATAATTCAAAATCGACTTTGGAAAACGAAAATCAAATTAATAATGAATTAAGGATGCAATTATCAGCAGCTATTACTATGATCAATCGTTTAGAAGATGAAAAAATGAAAAGTTACATAGAACATGTTCAATTAAAAGTTAATTACGATGCAATGATTAATGAACGGAATTCGTTGATTGAACAAACAAAAGCTACGAAATTAGAAATCATAGATAGTAATATAAAATTGCAAACTGCAGAAGACAAAATATCTAATTTGGAAATGTTAAATAAAAATCTTGAAGAATCTCTAACGATGTTAAGGGACAATACTTTACAAATGATAGCTACTGCTGAAAGGTAAGAAAAAATAAATGTGTGTGTGTGTGTGTGTGTGTTTGTATAATTAGTGTGTGTTTTGTAAAAATTATAAAAATGATTGCAGTGAGGTTGTGAAACTTAAAAAGGAGCATCAATATTTGCAACAGTCATGTCAAAACATTATAGATTTTAACAAACGTTTACAAATATTTGGATTATGTGCACATAGTATACATCAAAGAGACAAAATTGAAATGCAGCAATTGCAATGTAAATTAAATTCTTTGTCCAGCGATATTTCAAATCAACCAGATTCAAATACCACGTTGCATCCGGAAATTCAAAAATTGTGCGAAAAGGTAAAGTGCATTTATAAACATAGAATTTTATTCTACATACAAAACGATTATGTGCAAAATAGAATATATGGATATTATGTACCATAATATGTATTCTTACTTGTCAGTTACAGGCATTGATTCAAGAATTAAAATTATCTCTGTAATAAATATAATTGAAAGGAGCAAGGAAAAAGAGTGAAGTCAATAAATCCTCTTGGGTATACATAGGATTAATATAAAATGTATTATATAATAATTGTCTGTATATTTCAGTATATGCCAAACAAGTTTAGTGATTAAAATGCAAATTTGCAAAGATGCAGACTATGACAACAAGCAAATAAAGATATTGCCTGTAGATCCTCCACGTATACAAATCCACTACTATATGCAATATAAAATATATCTAGAAAATAAGCATTTTCGTACATTTATTGTTTTCTGGAACTAACGAGAGAGAAAAAAAAAAAAAAAGTTCCTTGCCTAATGATTATAACACTTGAATTACCTATTGGATTTTTGTTCAGTCATCACATGATGCAGTTTCCATTTTAGTTGTATTATTAATAATTGATGAGCTAATAATTGTAACATGCTTCTTATTAATTTCGTGAAAAAGCTAATTGCTTAGTAACAATGTAAAAAATGATTGTGATTTTTATACTGGTTAACCTTACTTTATTACTCATTATATGTGGTTTTGCACAGTGATCCTTCCTTCTAAATGTATAGATATATGTTTTTTAATAACAGGAACACAAAAATATTTGATGTAAAAGAATGCGTTTCGTGCGTCTTATAAAAATGATATTCCCCCAATATTAAA
Source organism: Vespa velutina (assembly GCF_912470025.1). Classification (NCBI taxonomy): domain Eukaryota; kingdom Metazoa; phylum Arthropoda; class Insecta; order Hymenoptera; family Vespidae; genus Vespa; species Vespa velutina. The sequence goes on from NC_062195.1 coordinate 641,957, forward strand.
GCGAAGTAGTTTATACTTGCATTTCACATTTAGTATTGGTTCTTTAATATTGATTCCATTGTATCCCTTCTTTACATAACAACACCAGAGGAGAAACAATCACAGAAGCACAATGAAATGTCAAAAATAATATGAGACTTGTCACTTTATGAATTTCTTTGCTGTAAATATCACAAACTTCACAACAATATTATTTCACAAATTACTTATCGATAAGATTATAATAAAAGATAATACAAAAATGTAGTTGAAAAAATATTTCCATTTCAAATGTGTACATTACATGTTTTTCTATTTCCTCTTTATAAAAAAATATAATCATTAACGACACAGAAAAACCAACTGAAATAGTTTTGACAATTTCTCCTCTAATGGTTTTCTCAGTAAGAAATTATTTAATGTTAATGATTATAAAAACACAGTCAATGTCCATTATCAAGGTGTAAAATCACAGAGCCCAATTACTGGACAATATGAAGCCTCGTAGAACGTTAAATTTGTTCGACGAAATGTATGTAAGTAATTAATAATAATAGACAAGTTGGCCTCATTCAAAGGTCGTAAATATTTAGGGGGTCAGAGTATAGAACAGCGAGCTAACCAACTTGGTGGTTTCCTTTGTGGTTCCGATGCTTTCAACTGATGACCACCACCTTTAGGTGGATTTGATGCTTCCTAGATAAAATAAAATAAATACACTAATTAGTTATAAAATAGGACAGATACATGTATTAACACTTTTTATATTATGAAAACAAATTCAAGCATAAATAAAAAATAATTGTTAGTATACTTGTTAAACTAATATATATATATATGTATATCTAACAATGTAAAAAAAGAAGAGACCTATATATAAGATGCAAATATGCCAGATTAATAAAATATTGAATGTTTAATATTTTAATTAATAATTGCAAAATGTGATGTTAATGATGTTAAGTTACTACATATGGCACATAGATACAAATGCAGGTTTAATATGTTTAATATATTAATAAACATAGTGTTAATAATAGATGCAAATATTATACATAATCTTGCATATAAAGTTAATTAGTGGATATGTAACACAATTTGATAGTGTTACATAAGAAAAGAAAAATATACATTCAAGTAAGAACAGTGTCTAAAGAAACAGTTACCTTCTGTCAAGATAGACCCGCACCAAACAGACATAGAGAAACAGACATAGGAAACAAAGAAAATGAAGTTATTCAATATAAAAAATTACAGGCGATTGAGTATATTACGGCATTTCTGACATTGCTTAGTATAAAGTGTGTTAGAGATATTAATTCTCAAAAAAGTACATTTATATAATACTTATATTTATTACATATAATAAATATATTCCTATAAATAAATATGTTTCTTTAACCAAATATCATTTATGTTTCGTATGACATAGTTAAAGATTCTATAATATTCAGTTATATACAAATGATATAACCTATACATTATTTGATTTTTTAAAAAATAAATATTTCTAAGAATGTTTTTGAGCATAGAATATAAAAAACATGCAATTTTCGAAAGATAACTATGCCAAGAAATTTAATGATGTTGCATAATGCTAAATATATATATATACATATACATATACACACATATATATATATATGTGTGTGTGTGTGTATATATATACAAATAGATATAGACAAAGACATTATTATTTTTATAATTTACTTTGATGCTACTCGTAAGATAAACTTTTTCATTGTTAAACTTTATTCATTGGTAGATATAAAATTTTCTTTTATTAAGAAAAAGAAAAAAAAGAAAAAGGTCGAAATATAATGTAATGTAAGCAAACATTAAAATCAATATATGCAATCGTTATATGATAAATTATTAATAAATATTACAAATACTTACCAATTTCTTCTCCATTTTAGCTTTAATGTCACGTGCCAAAGTATAAAATGCCTCTTCAACATTGATACTAGATTTTGCGGATGTTTCCATGAATTTAATACCGTATTCAACTGCAAGTTGTTCACCTCGTTCCTTTGATACTTGTCTCTTGTCTGTAAGTTCACACTTATTGCCTAATAACATCTTCTCTACCTCAGCAGATGCATTTTCTTCTATATTACGAATCCAATTTTTTATATTTTCAAAGCTTTTTTCATTTGTAACGTCATACACTAACATTATTCCCATAGCACCACGATAATATGCCGTTGTTATTGTACGAAACCTTTCTTGTCCAGCGGTATCCCTTTTATAGAAACAAAAACATACTTTTGTTAATGTAACAATTTTTTTTTTTTTGATAACAAGCGAAATATTTTTCAATGAATATATAAAAAGTACTTACCATATTTGCAATTTAATCTTCTTGCCATCTAACTCGATTGTACGAATTTTAAAATCAATTCCTGTAATATCAAATACAACGACATAATCTAAACAACATTCGTTGTCATTTTACAATAAATATAAATTAATATTAAAATGAAACGAATAAAATTGTAACGGTAAGATATCCATTAGATTTGTAATAATATATTTTCATACATATTGTATTCCTGTCAAACTAATTCTTATGGAATAATCATATTATCCCATTTAATTATATAATACAACCTGTTACGCATTATCAAATTTAAATGACATTAAAAGCATATAATAACAGATTTATTTATAATTATATATAATAACTTGTGAAAAATTATAAACAGTGACTCTCGTAAGCGTTTAATGAGAATCCATAAACAATACTTTCTTTGTCTTTCATAAAATAGTATTTGTGTAATGATCACATATATTTATAGATATATGTTTGTATCACGCATGTGGCATTTGATAAGTCATCAGAAAAAATGCTATGAATAATCATGATTACAATGGGAGCAGTACCTACCAATAGTAGAGATGAAGGTCGTATTGAATGCATCTTCGGAAAATCTGAATAATACACAAGTTTTGCCGACGCCCGAATCTCCGATCAGTAGTAGTTTAAATAAATAATCATAGGTCTTTGCCATTTTCACAAATATTCGACCTTTATCACGAGTAGTTTAAATATTATTATTCAACCACCACTACACTATCAATACCTCAGCCCGGATGTTTCGTATTCGCGGTCCGTTGTGATGGTGAAGACAGCTGGCTCCGAATTTTTACTTCAAAATATTTTCGGATATTTGACTTTCTTGATCGTTAGTCATTTGATGAAAAATATTCACTTTTAATCAATGATCCAATCGCAAGCGTATATATTAATTGTTTATTTCTCAAATAACGCTCACGAAACTATTATTCATACAAATTAACAAAGCAAATTTATCGCGCAAAACATCTGTCATAAAAAGCAATGACAGCCATTCGACACCGCGATTTTTCCCTCGTGTTGTGGCTATCTTGTGGCTAGTTTAATTAACTATCGATTGTTCCTTTAATCATTCTCGAAAATCGATCATTCATTCAATCGAGAAATATCGATGTTTACAAACTCTTATATTGGGCTTCTTATCGTTCTTATCCATTTTAATAGTAAAGAGACTAAGAAGGAGGCAACATCGTATCTTTTCTACTTTCATGCGAGAGAAATAATATTTCTACGATTCTACGACGCCATATTTTTTTTTCTTTTCTTTTCTTTTTTTTTTTCTACTATCAAACATTTTTAGCTTCAAATAGATTTATTTAGATTTAATTTATGATTGAACATTTCTCATATAAACGACGATTATCAAGTATTATTGGGCAATGATGCTTAAAGTAATAATTCCTATTGGTGAGTTTTATACGAATTTTACGGAAACTTTAATCGAAAAATTTCATACGATTTAAATATTTTTAATGTAAAATTAAATGAAAAAAAAGTTTCATGCTGTAAACCATACATGTTTATCGATACATCATTTTAAGTATGTAGAACAGAACATTTTATTTATTTGACCATTAGATTTATTTCGAAACGTTAAATTTCTCATTTAAAATTGTAAATTTTACTGTACTTTAAAAGAGAATTTGTTGTATTTATTAATCATATAAAAATATGATTTGCCCTATATATTAATGTCATTAATAAGAATGAACAATATCACTAATACGCATTGTTAACAATTAACCAGTACTATATTGAACTTTAACAATCTTTAATGTTTTAAGTTTAGAAATGAACTATTATTCGAATAATTACAATTAATGAATCTTATAAATTCATGAACATCTAAGTATTAAGTACGTACATATATTAGATATTGATATTAATACAATATTAAGTGATATATAATAATACCTTCCAATATACTTATACTAATTAGCATAATCATATATTATAATTAGTAATAATTTTGTAAATAGTATTTTATATTGATACATGTGAAATTTTCTACACGTTTTCTAATTTGTTATACATAAGTCTTTGTCAAAGTTGTAGAATTAAAACATTTGTATAAACATTATATTAATAATAAATTAAAAGTAAGGAGTGAAAGTTAAAGAAATGATGTTTCTCTATCAATATTGCACTTTGCACTTGATATATATATATACACACATATATATATATATATATATTATCAAGGTGCAAATTGCTTCTATATTTTACAAATAAGAGCACAAAAGTATATTAATTAATACTGACATTTCATATAAATAAATTTGACAATATAAATTGCCATTTATAATTGATCTGCAATGCGCAATGTCATTCAAGAAATTTAAGTTCCTTTGTTAATTATTTATTTATATGTTCTTTCCATCTCGTTCATACCTATCCATTAATACTTATCGAGAATAATAACAGATTAATACGAATAGATTATTGTGATACTTTTTTCAGCTATAATAAATAGATTAATACCAAAATCCAAGAAGGCATATGTACAGTCTGTAAATTGCAATTAATTTCTTATTATTAACAATACAGTATTTCTTTGAAATAAATTATCTTACATTACCTTCTCCATACCTAAAAGGCAGTATTTTTGCAAATCTTTACAAAAATTGTCTGCCAATGCACATTTCGTTTCTTCATTTAATTCAATTATTTTTTTTATATAACCATATTGTAAAATAATAATATTGGTCTAAATTATTCAATCACTGTCCACTACATTCTTTGGTAAACGAGTTAACAGCCGTCTGCTGTCTTCATCTGAACCATATATAACTTCTTCATCTGAATCATTCATCATCGAAAAAGCAGGATTATCTTTCATTATGGATGAATCTGTGTCATAAGTACAATAAGAATTGAATTAATTTTCTTTGATAATAATGATAATGACAATAAATTAATTATTCGTTTTAAATTGTATTATTTACGCTGTCCATAGACTTGTTGTAGTGCTGGAGCATAAACATATGCCATTGTATACAAATAAAAATTGAGAAGACCATAGAGAGCCATAAATTGTGCTGATGTGCGATAGTATGTAGAAAGACGCGAAGCAAAACTATCTTCAAGAACTCCTGCACCAAATTGACGAGAAGTAACTAAACTGCAAACACCAGCAACTACTCCAGCAAGTAATGTTAAAAATCTTAAGCGTAAATCTATAAAAAACAAAAAAACAAAAAAAAAAAAAAATAGTTATATACAGTGAAAAATAAATTGATGTCATTTATTTATACGCATTATTTACCAAAATATGGCATGGATCTTAATTCACTGTATGCCTTTAATATAAGTAGAAGAAGATATGCAATGTAAAAGCCACCTACTGTAAAGAAGAATACTTTAAAACCCTGTAACACAAAAAAATCAAAATTATATTACATATTATTTTACGTTATGAAAACATAATTGGAGCTTATATATTGTTTACATAATAATTTGATGTATCAAGAACATAATTGTATGTTGGATCCTCTAATTCGGTACAACGAAGCCATGTTGCCAATGTTAAAGCTGCCGCCCAAAGAAGACCCACAACCAACATTTTTGGTAAATAAAAAGTAATTAATCTCCTCTCGTTCTATAAAAATAATTTGTATATTAATTGTTATTATTGCGCAATTCAATATTATTACTATTATAAAAAAAAAAAAATTCCTATTGATAATACCTGTCTAAGACCATGATAAACACAAAGCCAGAACATGAGAATAGCACATAAAAAAGTTGTTTGTAGAATCGCATCTATCATTCCAGGTACCCAGGAATTTATTAAAAATATCATGGGAAATAAAGGATCTGTGTAAACAAAAAATACAATCTATAGTAATGTTTCATAAAATCTTAAGTTAAGGTGAATAGTATTATTGTGCATATGAATTAGTTCATATAACTTACTATTATATAAAATTAATAATGGAAGAAGAATAGAAATCCATTTTTGTTCTATTGACCAATCATGTAATGGATACTTTCTCAATGAGTGACCAAACCAACACTGAAATAAAATCATTCATTGCAATTATTATATTAAAACTTAATATTTAATTTGTATTAATTACCATCACCCCGAAGGTAGTCAGTAAGAAGATCAGTCGAAACCATATCTCAATTTGTGTGAATGCAGGATTGTAATTTTTAAACTGTAAATATGATACGAAATCATAAGGTGCAAATAATTTTAATTTTTAAGTTATTGTGTCCGATGCATTATTTTATTTAGTGCTTACTGACGTAGAATGTGAGATCTCGTATTGTATAACGTTGGTGGAAGCTTTCAAGTCCATGAAAACGTACAGTAATCATATAGTAAGTGTAATCTAAAAATCCAAGATGAGCCACGACAAGTTCCTCGCAAGATTGCCTCTCGCATTTTAGATGTCTTGTTCTATAAATTAAAAGGATGATATCTTATTCAAATAAGAAATTATATTAAAATTATATATACCTATTGTGTATAGTTTCCAATGGTAATATAGGATTAAGTTTATGATCAATACCGATGCCATCTATTGATACGCTTACTTGAAAACCTTTATCATATCTTTCATCTGTAAAAAATTAATACGCATTAAGCCAATTTCCTATGTATCCGATATATTTTGCTAAATGATTTCTAATAAGATAAAATTTTATTAAAGTTATCGCTCTTTTTACCATCATTATTTAACGTAGATAATTTAGCAATGACCCATAATTGTTGGCTATATGGCGACAAAGCTGGTGTCTTCAATACAAATGGTCCAGTGGCTGTTTCACTTTCATTGACATGTGCCTTTTGTTCGGTTGTAGAAGTTATCGGTGGACCTTAAATGAAAATGACAAACATACTTGAGCATGAAAATATATAATATACAATTTAATTAAACGATTATATTTACCAGCAAGTCCAATGAAGACAGACAATCCAAAACAGGCAAAGAAGCCAATAAATACCATGACAAATTCTCTTTTGTGCATAGAATATAAACGCATTTGCACCGATCTATTTTTAAGATAAATATACACGATATATTAATACTTTATTACATTATATGAAATTTTGCAAAGATTCAAAAAATTAATATTATTATGTAATACCTTTCGCAACGATCATGATGATACGCTGGCGCGATGTATTTATTAAATTCGCTAAATAGATCACTAAATTGAGATAACATATTTTTGATCCTAAGATTCATACCAGCTGATGGTAGATGATACGAATATCCTAATCCATTATCCATCGTTTAACAATTCTATAATGGGGTTGATTTGATTTATTTATTACATTGTCATTTTTAAACACAATATTATAACTTCATTATAAAATGGTTTCGAAATTTTCTATTATCCAATAAATTGTTTATAATTCATGAAAAACGTAGAAACGAGTATGTATTTCTTGATATATTTCGATATTATTATAATTAATAATTCATAATACTGACAAACTTTTACAAAGACGAATTATTATTATTATTATTATTATTATTATTATTATTATTATTATTATTATATAGATATTTCTTCTTTTTTTTTTATCATTCGCTTAAAGAATATCATAAATAAATATTTATGTAACACTTGGAAAAGAAATAGAAAAAAGACGATCATGCAAAATCATACACATATGTGCACGTAAATATTACCCCTTCAATAGCACCACTCAAATGTTGATTTTTACAGTCACAATTCAACTTTTACATTCACGTATATTATCAAATTTAAACGATTATTCGTAAAATGCTAATGATCGTATTAATAAATTCAATTATATACCATAAATATCGTAAAAGCGTACAAAAATGCAATACGTATGACACGATAAGTACAGATCGCGGTAGACATTGTGACGCGTACTATTGATTTTTGCACCCTAGGTATATGTATTACGGAATTACTGACTTATCCGATGTGTGTGTGTGCGCGCGTGCACGTTTTCTGTACGTGTAGATGTTATAAATAAAATAAAAATTTCGGGGGAATTATTCCCCAAAGATCACATTAAAGTATTAATGCTGTCCTGCAAATATTTTATTCTATTTCATATCACATACTTTTTTCTTCTTTTTTTTTTTTTTTTTTTTTTTTTTTTTACATATTTCGCGATTTATTATTCATTTTATAAAAATAATGAAAACTAATTCCAAGACATTTAATAAAAAGGAAAAAAGAAAAAAATAAATCAAATTATTTATATTATACTATAAAATCTCAAAATGTATTAATAATTATTAAATACTTTTATCGTTCGGATTTTACTTTACATATGTTTTTAAAGCAAAATTAAGAATTTATTACAAATTCTATATGTACAATCTTAATGTATGAATGGATGCGTGATTAACGACGCATACGCACGTTAATTAGCATAACGTTAAAGAGGTAGGATTTACATATTAATATAGAATACTAGTCCCAATATTTTATTTTGCCATCCCACCCAGCTGTCGCAAGTTTCGAAGGTTCATGTGGATGCCATAAAACATCAATACACACTCCATCGTGTGCTTTCCATTTTTTATATAATTTCGTAGTTTTCCAATCCCATATATAACATTTCCCATCTGCATCTCCTGATACAAGATAACTAAAAAGTAATAATTAAATGAATGCATTAACGTAGAGAATATAATAAATTATTAAACATTAATCTTATTATACTATAAATTTATATTTATTTATACCTCATGTCAGGAGAAAAATCTAGGCCACATGCATACCCAGCAACCATATGACCAGTAAAAGTTTTTTTCCGATTCATTTTGAATCTATTTAAGGCTGAGAATATTACAATTTTGTTATCCATGCTTTGACATGCTAACCATTTCTGATTAGGTGATGGTGTCACAGCTGGCATAGAATGCATAGATGGATCAGCAATGTATTTCATGTCAACGGGAATATCCCTAAAGTATAATATAAATCTTTTAATTTCGAAATGTAAATTCCACTAGAAGGGTACTACTACGCAGGAATAAACAATTATTTACCATTCCCAAACACGAAGGCTTTTGTCATCGGAAGTTGTAACAAATCTACGATTGTCATCTACAAAAGTGATTGTATTAACTGCGCCTAAATGCCTATCATATTCTTGAGTTATCTCCCCTGATCGTATATCCCACTGTAATTTAGAACAATTATCAAAAGTTTTCTTTAATAAAATTACACAAATTATGACAAATTATTGTACGACTTACACAAATAATTTTCTTATCACTTGTTCCTGCTACAAAAAGATGTTGTTTGTCTGGATCTGGATTAAACTTTGCACAATATGGTATTTTTCTACTTGTAAATCTACTTATACAAGCACCGCTTTCTGTATCCCATAATTTTACATAACGATCATATCCAGCCGAAAGAAATCTTTTTCCGTCATTATCGAAGCTGACGTCGCGTACAGCCTGACGATGTCCATAATAGGTTCTAACACATCGCCTTTCTTTATAAACTTCCCACAACTGTAAATAACATAATCGTCGTATTTAATATTATATCGATAAATAATTATGTAGATAATTGTGTATATATATATCCTTTCCATTTTTTTTTCTTTTTTTTTTATAATTTTTTTTTATAATTTTTTTAAATACCTTAACTCTACAATCCATACTAGACGAAAGAAGTAAGTGGGCGGTTCGTGGAAACCATCTGATTTGAGAAATACCCTTTGTATGACCTTCCCACGTATGTATGTGTGCTTTTGGTAGAAAGCATCGTTCAGGCGGTGAATCTGATCTCAAGTTAACACCAATATCCTGTGGTGCATGTAGAAATGATCGTCCTTGATAATCCACACTATCTTTAACTAAAAGAATTAAGGAAAATTAGAATAATGTCTCGATAATATATGTGTATGCGCGCGTAATAGTACGTAAGTGTACGTACTATGCAATACAGTTTTCTCTTCGAGTGGTTTCTCCTCTATTTGTTTTCCTCTTTTATTTCTTTTAGCTAAAATTTCTTCTAATTCCGCTGCCTCTTCTTGAGTAGGTTTGACAACTCGTCTTTCATCTATATAACCACCCCAAGGACCTAAAAATCCTTCAATATCTGCTGGATCATTATTTCTATGTCTTTTTCTTTTATCCGAAGGCCTTAACGTTGTATTTTCAAAGACTGTTTTTCCACCAGACTCTTCAGCAGCTTCCTTTGCACCGATCAAAGTTTTTCCTTCCTCTGCACTACCATCAACGGTTGGATCCAAAGCATATCCTAAAAATATAATTTATCATAGATATTTAATTTTTTTTGTAACAGCGCTATTTCTATAATTAAAATGATTTACCATAACTTGCGAATGTTCTTCTTTGATTTTCAAATTGAAATTCACTGATATATGCTTTCTCGACATAACCAGAGAGCATGTTCTTCACGGCTCGTTGTTGCTGAGTTTTAAAAGGATTTTCTGGACCTAAATCTGGAGCAAATAATTCCTCATACTTTGGATTATGGGTGACTATAGATGCAGTAGAATCTATATGTTTTACACATAATTCTGTTCCCTATGCGTATCAGAAATAATAAATTATTAATATAAAATGAATGAATAAAATTTAGAATAAATAACGTTATGATTATAAAGGTTAGAAATAGCTTACTGTGGAAACAACTTCAGGCGCGGAACATATTTGTAATCCAAGAGAACTTATAGACTTGCCAGTAAAAACTGACTCTCTTGGAGAATCATCGTTTATATTTTTATCATCTTTAATTTTCTCTTCATTATTATCTATAGTACTTTCATTCTCAGATTCACTGTCACCATCACTACTACCATAATCTTTTAAAGCGAGCATACTTTGGATTGTATAAACAAATATACATATATTATTTACATTTATTTTTAGATTTTCATTCCATTCAATTATATCAAAATACAATCTTGTTTTTATTATATACAATATAAACCAGCATAAACACTAACCAACTTGTGTAAATTCGTATAAATCACATTGAATCAGTTAATGTCTTATGTAGATATATTCTATTCGGATACAGTGATGCCAACATTATCGAAATGAACGACGCCATTTTTTTGTGGACAAAATCTCTAGGGAGAGTGTACTAAGGTAAATCTTTTCTTTTTGTTCTTATAATTTATACAAACAAGATAATTTATCATTAATAAGATAATTTGTAAATATGTACATACGTAAGAGTTAAAAGAAATATCTTGTATATAACGAATTCTATGTATTTTTCTATATCAATTTTGTACAGAAATATTAGGTTAGAAAAAATTGAAAGTTGAATAAAATTTATCGATAGTAATTTTACAAGAAATAAATAAAAAAAAAAAAAAAAAAGGAGAAGAAAAGAGTATGTATTTATATTTATTTTTTGGTTGTGGTATGACTATACAAATTTAATATCTTTATAGACTTTGTTGAATGATCGAAGAATGCTTATGCATCTGTAGGTTAAGACATGCGCCTATATATTAGGCAACCAAACATATACGAGTATTCACGTGTATATATTCATCATGGGCAATGTTATTCTCCTTGAAATCAGGCAACCCGATATACATCGGATATTTTAACGATAAATGTAACAATTTAATTATAATTATGCAACGACGTTTATAACGTTCATTATGAAATTGTAAAAAAAAAAAAAAATATATATATATATTTTTTTAATATCATGCAGATTCATGCTCACAATTCTTGATAAAAATTTATTAATTATAATCTTACAAAGTTTACGTTCAGGATATCTATAATATATTAATTAACAGTATTAAGTCTTTCTAAGAAGACATAGATCACGACGTTCACATAGATCTTATTATTAAGATAAAAATATAAGAGGCGAAGATAGGTATGAATTTATATGTGCGCCTGCGTAAATGCAATTTCTTCGTAGCGTAGAACGGTAGGATCGATCATTGGGCCAAGGACTCGCATACGAAGAGTTCAATTCCCACGGAAGATTAGTAACGGGTATTCTAAACGTTGCGGTGTCATTATCCTTTAATAAGTAACAACCACGCTCTAAGGCAACCTTTCGATTAGCGATCGGAATAAAGTTTTAACATGAAACACGAAGAGTATATGTTTATATTTAAAAGTACACAGGATACATACATACGTATCCTGATGAATGATATTGTAAGAGAAACATATTTCGATCGATTCACACCACGTATCGCGTGTATTTTTAATTCATAACTTACATATCTCGCATGATAGGACAACAGTTCGTGGAAAAGAACAATTTCATGATCGATATCTTATTACTCGATCGATTATTATATTATATGTAATATAAAACATATTTTTAAAATTAAAACTCATCAATTCAAGAAATTAATCAAATCGTAAATTTTCCATTTAAAAGCGTGTTAATTAGATGTTGGACTTCAATTCATTCGATCTTACAACATTGAACATTATTATTTTAGTTCGATAATAATTCATTGATTTACGACGAATAATATGAATTATGAGTGCACTAAAAATTATTGAAGGTTTATAAATGTAAACGACGATTTAAATTGCAAATATGTTAAAGGTCGATCGATAGAAAGGTACAATGAATCATAAATGGCTAACGAAGAGAAAGCGTCATCAATAATGTTAGATTCTTTACAAGGAAGTACAGATATAGACGAGTAAATGTAACTCGTTTTCGATGCGACGTAATACGAAATCATCTTATTTTCTTTCTCTCTCTCTGTCTCAATATATTTCATAAAATTATTGTGAAATTAACATATACGTCGGTTTGTAAAAAGTATTATTAATGTCAATCGTAAAATCATTAGTATCAATCGTATCATATATTTTCGTGACAGTTACAAAACACAATTTCTTTTCGAACGATTTATCTCAGAACTTCACGATTTCGTCGCTCTAGAAATAATTTATATGTAAATTCGTGAGATTATGAAAGAACGAAATGGTAACGAAATTTTCGAAAGTTTAGATCGGTCGATATTTCAAAAGAGAAAAAAAAAGAAAATGAGAAAAAAAATTGAAAAAAGAGAGAGAGAGAGAGAGAGAGAGAGAGAGAGAGAGAGAGAGAGAGAAAGAAAGGAAGCATTCTGCAAACATGTAATATTATTCAATGTTATACGTATCTTTAGCCAGAAGAATTAAAATTTATGATCGTCTTTTTTATGATAAGGAACCACGAATAAAGCAATTATTTGATCATATTTAATATCCGTATATATGAACTCGTTTACATTTAACATTAAGAGTCGAATACATACAATATGTATAAGTATTCGAAAATCTTAAGACGATACGGATAATTCAAAATTTTCATTATCTTTCTTAATATGTATATAAATATAAATTAGATAGATCGTATAATGAAATTTCTTTATTTACGAGTTTATGAATCATCGAGATGTTAATACACACGATATATCTGTAAAAGTAAAAAATAATCGAAAAAATTTATGATTTATCCAGTTGTAGATCATTCGGATAAACAATAATTCATATTATACGATATTAAATAATAACTCGTATTAAATATAAATTTTATCATTTCGATCATTTCTAATGAAATGACATTATATCAAATTTTTGGTTAAAATCCGAGAATCAGTCGTTACGTAAGAAAACTGAGAATACTTGACACGTTCTCGAGACATCGTTAAACGAGTAAATTTACTTTGAAAAGGCAAGACGTCTCGGTCAAAAACTCAGAAGCGAGTTCGTCGATCTACCGTACGGATCGTCTCTCTGGGAAAGATAAGTAAGTAAGGTATGTTGGAAAATAAGAAACATAAAAAAAAGAAAGAAAGAAAGAAAAAAGGAAAAAGAAGAAAGAAAGAAAGAGAAAAAAAATATGAAGATGATTTTGCGTTCACTCGAGAGTAATCATCGTGGGTTCTTGCGTAAGTAAGAGGAGCGATCGTTGGCCTGCGTTAAGTAATCACGAAAAGTCCAAACATATGATTCTTGAACGAAAAAGTTTTCGAATCGAAATGTGACGAAAGTGTCATTATAATTTCTCCAAATTATCCCATATCTTTCTTTTGTCCTCGTATTAAATCCTTCTCCTCTTTATCCTTCCTTTATCCCTGGTTAGAATCCTTTCTCTCTTATTTTCAATTATTTATTGAGAAATTCGAAGTGTGAATTTTCCTTTTTTTTTTTTTTTTTTTCAATTTTTTTTCCTTTCACTCGAAAATATTATAAGTTTTTCAAGAAGAGTGAATAGGGAGAAGGGGAAGGATAGGGGGGGGGGAGGGGAGAGGGGAGGAGCAGAAGAAAGGGCTTTTTTTTTTCTTTTTTTTTTTTTTTTTTCTTTCTTTTTGATACGCTCGTACCTTCTCGAGGGAGGAGAAGCGTTGGCGTCTGCCGAAATAAACTTTCCCGGGTTATGTAAATGCACGATCTCGGCATGTGTTGCCTCCCGCCGGTATAAAGGTCGGCTCTGCCCCCAACAGCCCAAGAGTTGCTCGCGAACTTCACGCCGGCAACCATCGGGAGAGGAACAACGATCTATATGTGACGCTGCCTGCTTGGACTTCTCTTACCTGTTCAATATCCTTTACCTTTACCACCCGAGGCATCTCACTTTCTCGTGACCAGGCCACCTTACCATTCTCGTATTACACAAACGAAACAGACGTCGTGCCGACCAGCATGCGCGCCTTGGTGAGTGAATTTCTTCTTCATTTTCTATTCCTCAATTTCAATCGTTATCGTTTTTCTTTTCTTTCTTTTTTTTTTTACTTTTTTTTTATTTTTTTTTTATTTCCTATATATTTTTCTCCCCATATTTATAAATCCAATTAACGGGCTGATCGCCGAATCAATATCATTGTCATTTCCTATTTTTTCTTTTCGTTTTTGTTTTTCTTCTTCTTCTTTTCTATTTTTTTTTCTTTTTTTTTCTTTTCTATTTTTTTTTTTTTTTTTTTTTTTTTTTTTTTTTTTTCTTTATTTTTATTATGTTACAGTTTTTGAAAGATCTGCGATCGACCTTCACCAATCCTTTAAATATATACGATGACATATAACGCGTTAAATAATTTTTCGTTATAATAATCTTATTATTGTTATAGATAAATTATATAAAGTTCGATGATTTATTAGGATTTATTTGATATGAAAATCGATGAAATTAATATTGACAAAGAAATTGCATTATTCGAGATCGTTCAACTCGTATCTATCGGTTAAATCAATAAACTACTTTAATACGGCTTGCGGATATCTTGAAAGCATAAATTATATTTACGATCGTTGTATAATCGACGTATTATGTGATGATCCATTTAATACAATTCCGTAATATCAAAACAAAATATAAAGATATTTCTTTATTACGAATTCTTTGAATAAAAACGTGAGTAGAAGATCAAAAGGAAATTAATTAGCAATGTACATTTTATTGGTTGATAGAATGATAACTTTACAAATTGAAAATAATATTTTATGATAATAACAATCATTTGTTTTATTGCCTTGGTAAAAATGTAGAAAATATTGAAAATTGAATGACAAAGTACATTAGCTTTCTCAACCGTAATCTTGATAGGCGTTATGTGGGATGTCTGAAACATTCCATGTGACGTTTAAAGTACCGAGACATTTAAAAAGACAATGCACGTGTAACGCGCAAATATTAACGCTCGATTATCTTCAGTTACCTTTTACCAGTTGGGATTCGTAATGGGTATTGTGACCTACCCACTAATACATTCATTTTGCCCTGACCTTTTGCCAGGGAAAGGTATGTTAGAGGATTTACAGAACATGACGAAGAGTAAAGCTGTAGCTGCGTGTGTGTGTGTGTCTGTCTGTCTGTGTGAGTCTGTGTGTATGCATACATGTGAATGCCTGTGTACTAGCTTTCGATTTTCTGTTGGGTCTAATCTATGTATGAAATATATGTACATAAATGCGTACTATGTATATACGTGTTTATACCTACTATTATCGAGCATGTTCATTGACTTCAATCTCAAATCGTTTCAACCTTTAAGCAAGAATCAAAGAGTACGCTATCGACAATATCGTTTCTATTAATGAAAACTTTGAATCGAACGTTCAGTCGATAGAGACGTCGTATAGCGTTAAATACGAGCGAAAGCTCTTCGCAGTTATTCTCTCGACGTATCGTCGATAGACTTTTACGTTTGCCAAGTCAATAAATTAAGATTTAATGTACTCGTAAATGCACGGCTTTAATGTATTTATCACGAACATGATAACCTCTTAAATGGAATACATGATTTCGATTTTATGTATAGATGAAGACGAAAGGTATACTATAATGAATAGTTTGTTTCATTTTACATCGTACGATTAGATCGTTGAATTTAATTAATTTAAATGTCTTCGTCGAATATACAAATCTAATAGTTTCTCATACTTCTTTTTTTTGTTTGTTTTCTTTTTTTCTAGCTAGTGATCGCGATCGTTGGTCTTGCCCATGGTCAAGAATACTTTCGAGAACCTGAAAAGGTATTGAGCGAATCTCGTGACCTTGGGGATACACGAGGCCATTACTCGTTTGCATACGAGACCGAGGGTGGAATTCTTCAGAAAGAAAGTGGTAGTAGGAAGTATGCCGGTACACCGGATGAAACTCAGCTGATTCAGGGTTCCGTTCAGTACAATGCTCCCGATGGAACACCGATTGCTATGAGCTGGACCGCCGATGAGTTTGGCACTCAAGTGTCGGGTACTCATATCCCAACTCCACCACCAATTCCACCAGCGATTCAACGAGCTCTCGAGTGGATTGCCAAACAACCCTCGACCAGTGAGCAACCGGATCTCCCTCAACCACACCAACAGCAACAGCCGAAGCAACAACCCTCTTACAGTCAAAATGCTGTTATCAATAATAACATTAATCGTCCTAACAGAGTGCTATCGAATAAACGGTTCTGAAAGTAGTATTATTTAAGTTAGCGTAGAGATCTGTCGTCCGATCGTGAATTCGCGTAATGTTAAATAAATTTTTATGGTTTTTTATTTTTTATACAAAAAGGAAAAAATGTATAAATAAATAAATATATATATATATATATATATATATATATATATATATAGATGTGTTAAGAGAAAGATACAAAAAAAAAAAAAAATGAAATTTTATACAAAAATTTAAGGAGAATGATAGTCATTTGTGATCTCATTAAAGGGTTTGAAATCGAAATCGATGAAAAATAAAGGACTTTTCTGTTTTTATTCAATCAAGTCGTAGTATAAATGATTAACAGGAGGAAATCAATGCAACTTTATAAATGTCACAGATTTTTTTTAACCATTAAATTTGTGTTAATTTTAAGATATAGAACGACGAATTTTGAAAATTTGTTATAATTTTAGGAGTAGATATAAATACTCTCAATTTGTAATTCCTGAATACATTTTTATTTGTAATGTATCTCGAATGTGTAACGATTATGCTCGTTGAAGTTATCTTTTTTGCTCGAAACGAGTGTACAATATTATGGAAAATTTTATTGTTAATTCAAAAAGTTATCGCGATGGTGACTTTTTAAATGAATATCAAATGATATAACGGAGTTACATGTGTTTCAGTTTCTCGTTTGTTAATTGATAATTAAGTTTTGCCTTTTACGAAAAAGAGAGAAAGATTATGCTAATTCACTAACGGTTTCAATCATTTTCACTCACACGTTCGATCGAACGATAATGTTTCGATGTTAGTATTAAAAATACCGTTCGATCGAGACGTCTTGTCAGATATATTCAAGACTCAACTAGATTTAATTAACGATTCATATAAGCTCTTTATTTATCGTCAAATTATCTTTTATTCATAGGTAGATAATATAAGGTAATATATAAATGAATTAGCGAATCGAAATTATGCTCGGTTATAAACCGAATTGGTTAATTTGATCATAAACGTCATTAGGAAATCCAAGGATATTTTGAGAGAAGGGAGTTTGAATGATGAAAGAATGGAAAGATCGTTGTCGAAATTGCGTATATAAAAATGACTTTATTTACAGTAACAATAACATAGTTTGTCCTACTCCTGGGCTTGACGTGGAATACATCTCGAGATTGTTTACAATAATAAATCGCTTCTTATTACTACGTAAGAAAGATCGCGAGTACAAAGGCATTGATTCTTCTACTCTCGTTGAGGAAGGATCGAAATAAGGTATCGTGTGTCCTTTGTTGAAAATTTCCTATTTTGGATGTATCCATGGAAGATGAACAGGAGTTGGGCAAAGATGTTAATGAAGAAGAGTGGAGAAAGAAAAATAGAAGGGAAGGAGAAGAAGAAGAAGAAGAAGAAGAAAAAGAAAAAGAAGAAGAAAGATTCTTTTGACAGTGCTATTAATTATTAGTATCATTCTCCTCAGGATGAGCAGCGATGTAGTCTAGAGCCTTCTGAATATGAGTTGGTATTTCTGGTGGAACTGGTAAGTGTTCACCTTGAGGGTGGAATCCGTTTTCGTCGGCGGTATAGGTAACATGAATAGGTAAACCTTCAGGTGAAGTATAGGTGAAAGAACCAGTGACATGTTTGAGAAGGACATCACCACCGACATTAACCTGCGCTTCTTCCGCAACTTGAATACCATTTGCCGTCTCGTATTCGTAGTTATAGCTACCATCGGGTGCTGGCTCAGCTACCCTCTGTTTTACGATCTGGACCACTTCCTTCTCGTTGATCGGAGCGGTAAAAGCCACCGAGAGGAGGGCGAACAAAACGATTGCCTATAAAAATATTTCACTTTGAAATTAGTTTCGATCGAAGAAATTTCGCGACATTTATTTTCAACGGATTTATTAATTAATTTTATATTTTCTTTTCTTTTTCTTTTCATTTTATCCGTGACTTTTTTCTATCTCCTTTCACGATATACTTCACTTAGCTCGTAAATATCAATTCCCGTACGAAAAATTCATCGGACAAGTTGCGTATAAAAATTAAAAGGAACATTCCTACGCGTCCATGAGTTATGAATATTAATGAAGATCGTCAGTTTCTCTTTTTCGTATTTTATTTCGATAAAAGAACGACAAGAAGAAGCTCGAGATATTGTTAGAAAAAAGAAAATAAAATTCAAGATTTTGTAACGTTTTTTAAGCCACGCTTGAAAGATGCAGCCAATGATAAGGCTAATGGCCTTAAATGATTGGCTAATCATTGTGTCTCTTTCTTTTTCTTTCTTCTTTTTTCTTTTTTACATCGAGATTAGATGCATAAATCCAGGTTAGTTATTTTTACAAAAAAGATTTTTATCTACTATAACAATATGCATTTGCTTCTTGGTTTTTTTTTTTTTTTTTTTTTTTTTTTTTTTTTTTTTTAACAAGATCACGACCAAGTATATTTTCATTGTCGGCTCGTCATTATCAACTCACCAGTCGGCTCATGTTGAGATTAATTTTGATAATTTTTGGATTTGAAGATCTCTTGAAGAAGCTTCGAACTGTTCTGGATTGCCATTTCGATGGAATCGTTCGCTTTATATAGGTATCGAGCAAAGCAAAAAATCTTTTATAAAACTTATACGAAATACTAATATCATAATCTGAATCCCCTCTCTAAGCCAAATCCCTTCCTCCAACCATACTGTCAAACGTGTCACCAAAATTTGACGACTGTTGCCGAATAGTAGCGAACGATTTGAGAAAACTCGAAAATCAACTCAAGGATTTCACACTAGCTTGCGAAAAGGAAGGACATCTTATTACTTCAATGGAATTTTGTGCTTACGAATTTTATTTATTTATTTATTTCATTCGTTATAACGATTACGCGTTAAGACGAATTACGGCGAATTGTTTAAATTAAATGGTTAATGCGTTCGATAGTTTTATTTGCTTTATTTTCTTTTTATTTGTTTGTTTTTTTTTTTTTTTATTATTATTATAATTTTTTTTCTTTTTTTAATAAATAGAAACGTAAACGTCGATTATCTTAGACGAATGACATCATAACGAATTAGCATGATCGAGAGACGTAAGAATGGAAGACATCAAACTAGGACGACGATTGCTTGCTAAATTAGATGCGTACGTCGTGTTTGGATTCGCTAAGCGCTAGACGATAATAACTATGAGCAGATGCATAAGAAAATATCTTTTGTCTTTCCTTTTTTCTTCCTTCTTTTTCCCCCCATTTTATTTTTTATTTTTATTTTTATTTTTATTTTTATTTTTATCTTTTTTCTCCTTTCTTGTTTTATCCTTTCGTTCGAATGAGACAATCGAAAAGAATGATTTCTATTAAAAGCCGATGATATCATGTAAGACGGCTGCTTAAACGCGAAATAAACACGTTCAACTACCGCGAGTAAGATGACGATGAAGATATTTAAAAAACTAAAAGGGAATTTTTCGAATGACGACCTGTAAATACATATTTATAATATGTTAATGACGCGCGCATACAGCTCTTTTTTTTTCTTCCTTCTCTTTTCCACCTCTTCCCCCCCCCCCCCCCCCCCCTCGCTCCCTCCCTATCTTCCTGCCCTTCCTTTTATTGCATTTTACATAAGAATATATTGTAATAAAAATATTTCATTCGAACGAATCGCTTATAAATATACATTATAACTTATTATAACGATGTTATTATATAATTATTAATCTTCTTTTTTTTGAATCTTCTTTCCTCTTTTCTTCGATTAAAAATCTTATAAATATCTTCTTCTTCTTCTTCTTCTTCTTCTTCTTTTTCTTCTTTTTCTTCTTCTTCTTCTTCTTTTTCCCTTTCCTTTCTTCTTGAAACTTTGGATCAACGGTGAAACAGCTGTTTTTTTATTTGACAAAAAGATTAAAAAATAGTCTTAGTTAAACTCGAATCGTTAATAAATAAATGTTCCCGCAATAAAATGTTATCGTCGATCCCGTTAGACGAAATAGGACAAAAATAAACGGAGAATCCTCGAAGAATCCTTGAGAAAGAAATTATGTAGCTCGTCTATGGTTTATCAGATTTTCGAAGGAATTTTTAACGTGGCTGGTATCTCATCGATGAGAATTTAAGAAGATTATTTAGCGAAGACTTTCGATTTGAGTAACACTGCTTCGGGCTACGGCGTATAGCCTTCAAGCTTTATGCGTGAGCCTTATTCTTCGTGTGAACACAAGTCGAAAGGATTTAAAGGATACTCTGTAATTATTTTTAATCCTTTATCGTATCGATGTATATCCAATCGAAATTATTTTTATGAAAGAAATATATATATATATTACTGTATAAGTAGAGGAATCTTTCTCTTTCTCACAATTGAAATAGAATAAATATATCGAAAGAAAGTTTCTTTTTTTTTCTCTCTGTGATCGTTAGAACACGTGTTATATGTTTAAATTCTTTTTGTTTTTTTTTTTTTCCTAAATTAAAACGCATTTCTCTCAGACATATATTTGAAGATTAATTGTCGTACTTGTAATCGATTCGATTTTGTTACGCTTGGGATTCGCAAAAAAAAAAAACAAGAAAAAAATGAGTTTAACCATCGAGAATTTATGTCGAAACAATTGATCGGGGTAATTGCACAAATTGCAAGGACCGTCGATGATTGCCGATGGATCGAAGAAAATAAAAGAAAAAGTCTGTTAAGTTATTTTTTTTTTCTATTTCCACTCTCTTTTTCTTCCTCCGTTTGGCTCGAATCTTTCGCGTCATTTTCTATTTTTTTCTAAGAGCCCACGTGCGAGGTGTAACATTCTCCATAATAATTAATTAATAATTTGTTATTTAAGATTTTTATATTTCGTAATTTTGGACAGGGAGATAATTAAAAATACATGATAGCATAATGCAAAGAGACATACGTTGTGATAAATGGAAATGAAAATGAACTATTATCTATGTTCTAAGGTCAGAATTAGCATAATGTATATCCAACTCGGTTGGAACGTCGCGTCACTTCATAAAGATTATAGTTTGGGTGTTACACAATGTAAAACGTGTGTTAGCGTCGTTCCTATCGTTAATTTATAAATTATTATAAAATAAAAACAGGGTCAAACAGATTTCTTACGAAAAGAGAACATCGTTAATATTAACGTCATTCACGGTTTATTCAACATTATTAGCCCTTTACATTTTCAAATAATTTTTTGTCCGAAGATTTCGAGTTGGCTTAACGGGAAAAAGAAATGAGATAAAAAACAATTATCGAACGAAACGCCGAGGAAGATCGATTCGTTTCGTATTAACGTGTCGTCACGGCCCTTGGCTATCTCCCTGACGCAATAATCGTTTGCGACGGACATACTCGAAGAATTATCGAACGAAGAAGAGTCTTGCGGAGAGGAAGATATTCGATTGGATTCATCTCCCGTCTCGTAATAATTGTGTAAAAAGAATTTCACCGTTAATTGGTACCCGTGAAAGAGTAAGGATGATAAACTGATAAAGGGACTTTCGGTGAACTTTAAATATCCTCTTTAAAAGACGATGTTCCTACGATGAAGAATACAAAAAATAAGAAAAAACACACACACACACACATATATATATATATATATATATATATATATATGTATGTATACACAAAGAAAAATGGAGAACGATCGCTCGAGATTCTTTTACGATGGTCGGCTTGTTATCCTCGCGAATTTACGATGCCAGTTACGAGGTACTTTCCATCTTCCCCTTTAAAGGGATTGTAGACAAGACGATGCACTTGGCACATGGACCACCGACTTCGTGTAATTCCTTTTTGTATTTCGGATGGTACCAAGCGAGATCACCAGCATCAACAATTTCGAATGAAAGCCAAGTAGGAGGCAAGGAGAGTCTCCCTGTTAAAGTAGGTCCCTCCTTCGAATGGTATAAGCAGCACCATAATTTTTACAACGGAGGTCGTCCGGCTAACCTGAATACGCGGCATTTTTACTTTCACGAGGCAGATGAGTCGAACTCACTTAAGTTGCTTCAACGAGTATTACGCAGTCGGTGATTAAAGATTCTCATACGACAGCTTATGACAATTCATCACTTCTATTTTGTGAAGAAGCTATGGATAGTTTTCGTCGTTGTATTTGCACTTTACTACGTTATTTATATTTCTTTCTTTTTCTTTTTTTTTTCTTTCTTTCTTTCTTTTTTTCTTTTTTTTCTTTTTTTTTTTTTCATTCAATGATCTTACTAAATGACGATCATTAATGATTATAATTTATCTCTGAATAATTTCGACGAAATATTTCCTTTGAAACATTTTCGTGTCTCATGCGTGAATTCCTAACGAGGGATAATTAGCTCAGATAATTCGTTTAAATTAGTACAGAAGAAACAAACTAATGCAGCATCTAATTCCTATTGCAATTATTTTCTAACGTGGCGCGATCTATTGCAGTTCTTCATCACTTTTACTCAATGTCTAAGAACGTTCAACCGTTGGTGTTAAAACTTTATGTAACGACATGTTAATTGAGAAGAATCGTAGATTTCTCTATTTTTATATACACATACATACATACATACATACATACATACATACATACATACATACATACATACACACATACATACACATACATACACAAGTGTGTATATCGAGAGAAAAATTATTTCGAAAGATATCTATAATTTGTAGTTATGTCATTCGAAGGAACAGAAATCATTATTATTATTTATTTATTTATTTTCTTTTTAAGCAAAATTCACTTTTAACGGATTAATTTAACTTAGGATCAGATTCAACGTCAAAGATTACGTTTATAAATTTATCTTCGTTCTTGACTCGTAATATATAATTTCGATGAAATTTCACGCGTAGTATACTTCTAAGAGAGTTAAAAATTATCGAGTATTATTGCTCCGTTGGTATATCTATGAATTTTCTGACGTTATCTCGATAACAACTAGATAATCTATTTTATGAAATCCTAGGATCTACCTTACCGGTGGTAATGCTAAATATTACTAGAGTTCACGCGAGTTAACGGATAGATGACGGATGAATGCTTTTCTAAGAAATGCATTTAATTATTATTTCTGTAATAATCAAGAAAAAAAATCTTATCCATGAAATTTCTTTCGAGAGATCAATAGAGGACGATCACCCGACGAACGTGGAAATTTTTCATCGGGAAGATTTTTAAAGAATAATTGAACTTTCAGTTTTGACTGGATGAATATCTTTTATTTTTTCTTTTTTTTTTCTTTTTTCTTTTTTTTTTTTAAATTTCTTTTCTCTCTTTGTTTGTCCGTTTGTTTTTTCTTTTTGTTGTGGTTTTTTTTTTCTTCTTTCTTTCTTTCTTTCTTTTTTTCTTCCACCCTTTTCAATTCGATATGATATTTCATTCGGATGTCTCCTTTCTTGAATGTCACAGCGCGTAGATATATTCATTCAAAGGGAATTATTTATTCACCATTATGGAAAACCCTTTTGTCGAGGCAAGAGAATTCGTGGTACGTCGAAGCAAGTCATTTCTTTGCTCACAGCACAGAGAGAGAGAGAGAGAGAGAGAAGGAGAGAGAAAGAGCTTCAACTTCATTAATCAAGGCGATGCCTCGAAGGAAGAGACACGAAGCAAACGTTGCAACTGAAATATTGTTTCGCGAGAAGAGCAAGCTTAAACTTTCGTTTCGACTTCGTGCGTCGGCGATAGTTCGCTTTCGTCAAAGACTTTTCCTTATTCTCGTGTACCGTTAATAGAAGAAATTGAGTGGCTTCGGGTTAAAAGGACACTTCAACGACACGACACAGAGTCCTTTTCCTTCTTCTTTTTCTTACGTTATTCTTCTTCGTATCTAATGATTCTTTCTTTAGATGTTGAACATGTAATTATGATTACGGAGAAGAAGGAGAAGAAGATGGGGAAGAAGGAAGGAAAAAAATGGAAAGGAAAATGTTTAGCAAAATGATAATAATAATAATAATAATAATAATAATAATAATAATAATAATAATAATAATAATAATAATAGTAATAATAATAGAAAAAAAAATGTAAAAAAGAAACGTTAATGTCGTTCCCGTTAGATGAACGTGATATAACGCGTTGTAGATTCCATAGACATAGATATTTTTTGATTATCAGTTATTATACAACGATTCTC
Organism: Vespa velutina; assembly: GCF_912470025.1. Taxonomy (NCBI): domain Eukaryota; kingdom Metazoa; phylum Arthropoda; class Insecta; order Hymenoptera; family Vespidae; genus Vespa; species Vespa velutina. The sequence continues at coordinate 667,293 of NC_062195.1, forward strand.
GTTATTTCGCTCACGTTCGAATCTCTTAAAACGTTTTATTTATAAATCTTCTTGCGATAATAGCGTTTACATAGACAAAGATCTCTTGGTTGGAATTTGTAATTCTTTTTTTTTTCTTTTTTTATCTCTTTTTTATATCTCTTTTTTTTTTTTTTTTTTTTTTTTTTTTTTTTTTTTTTTTTTTTTTTTTTCTTAGAGAAAAAGAAAGAGTTCTACATTATGATCCTCGTCGTCAATTTTCGTTTTTTTTTACTCATTTATTTGTTTAACTTACAAATTAATACGAAATTATTTGAATCGTCGGAGTAATGTTCCCATTTTTTTTTTTTTTTTTTTTTTTTTTTTTTTTTTTTTTTTTTTTTTATTTAACACACATTTTCGTTCTTTTTGCCTTACTCTCTAATTATTTTCTTCTTCTTCTTCTTCTTCTTCTTCTTCTTTTTTATCCTTTTTATGCGCCAAAAATCACCGCTAATTTCGTACTTTTATGAATACTAGACGAAATATATAGCCAAGATAGACTTTCGAGATAAATAAAACTTGATATTCGACGTTCGTCGGAAACTCCGTCAAGGTTTCACACAAATTTGTTACATGGTTGAATTTATAACGTATGTAAAATAAAAAAAATTCGCGTAAAGAGATGATCGTCGGGTCAACGTATGCATTAAAGACAACACGCATGTATTAATTCACCTATACTTATAATAACGCTTACATATAAGTATTAGTTTCTCAGTGAGTCTAAATGATTTATGTACGCTTAATTCGAAGAAGTTTATTTCTATTTATATTAAAAAAGTTTATTGTAAAATCGATAGGACGGGACGATCTATTAATAGATATTATTTATCTAATAGTAAAATTATTTTATTTATCATTTTTTTTTTTTTTTTTTTTTTTTTTTTTTTTTTTTTTTTTTTATAGAAAATACGTACAAAAAGAAAAGGACAAAAAAAAGTACAGATTTGTAGACGAGCAAACGTATTAAATGTTAAAATTTCGATAAATTAAATAAATTAATATTGATTTAAATAAATTAATTGAACCTTTGTAAAAAACGAAAGGTTATACCCAACAAGAGAGAAGAAGACCTGGTATATTGTGGTTGGTCGACGTCACGATTGCCCCTCTTCATAGATTTTGTCGAAAATGTCGTAACATTGGCCACTGTCAAATCATCAGGCAGAAATCTATCAATGAGAGGGAGAGGTTCTCGGGTCCTGCGAGGTTTCGGCAGGCATATAGTATAAAAGCGCGTCTTCGCAGACGATAGTATAACGAGAGACAACAACCATAGTCAACATGCACGCTTTGGTAAGTCCAAAAATAGGATTGTCCGCGAAGAGGTTTTTTTTTCTTTTTTCTTTCTTTTGTTATTTTTTCCTTTCTTTTTTTTCTTCTATCGTCCAGTGATATCTCATCGATAATTATTAGCTCAACATTTTACAATGTTTTGCAATTGTTTCAACGGCAATAAATTTTGGATATTTTTCAATTCAAACATTGAAGACACGAATCAATAAATTGCGAAATAATTAATCGATTCAGTACAAAATGGGTTATATGGGTTAAACGTTTCACTTTACGATTATCGTTCGTTGTCATATTTATATTATTAAAACGTCGTTCGATTATCTGTCGTTATCAGAAAATATAATTTCAGCAAGTCAGCATTTGTGCGATCCTCATCGCGGTAGCCGTAGGTGCACCGTTGAAGGAAGATGAAGTAGTACCAATTCTCTATCACAGTTCAAACGGGCCTGATCCAGACGGCTCATACTCTTATAGCTTTGAGACCGGAAATGGTATCCGCGTTAACGAGCAAGGCGAACCAAGAAAGACCTCGCAAAAGGATTCCGAAAGCGAATATGCCCTTTACGTGCAAGGATCATTCAATTATCCAGCTCCCGATGGTACTCCAATCTTATTAAACTACGTTGCCGATGAAAACGGATTCCAACCTCAAGGAGAACATCTGCCAACTTCACCACCTGTACCAGAAGCCATCTTGAGGGCTCTCGATTACATCGCCGCTCATCCCGAACAAGACAAACAGAGGAAGTGAAATAACTCAATCCCATTTGAAACAAAATGAGAAAGATATCTCGGACGAATAACTAATCGAACAGTGAACAACATTTTTTTTTTTTTATTTTTTTCTCATACCATCGCTACGTTTATTGTTCGGAAGTACGAACGAACGACAAACTATGCTTTTACATAACGGAGACAACGAACTATGGATTAGTTTGAAGATAGACAACGAAGAGTTTTTCTTCTTCTTATTTTTTATTTTATTCTTTTTATATGTCGTTATAAAGGATACCACAAGACGAGAGTGTTCGTCCGGATTAACAATAGTGTAAATTATTCCATTCAAATTCTTTCTATCTTTTTTTCTTTTCTCTCTCTCTCTCTCTCTCTCTCTCTCTCTCTCTCTCTATCTCTCTCTATCTCTTTTTCTCTTACACTAACTCTCTCGTAGTCTAGTATGTACTCAACTATAATATTATCTCGAGACGTTGATTTGTTTTCCGAGTTTCAAGATGATACCGCATGAAATGTGTTTTTCTTCGAGATCAAAACAACGTTCTTTGGATATAACCTGTATATATATAAAGTCGAAAACTTTCAAGTACTACAGTCATATTATTATTAATACCACTACTACTACTACTACCACAACCACCTTCAATACTGCTACTACTACTACTACTCCTATCATCTCGATGTTCTTACTTTTGAGTTATCTCACGCGTTTATTATATCATGTAAATGAAAGAAATATAGTTAGTTTCGTTTTGACGAGAAACTCGTTAAGAATCCTTTAATTAAAACAGAGTACAGAATGACCTATAGTTTATGTAGAAACGTTTATATTAAACGTTTGATACGAGGGAAATATACAATGACATAATAAATATAATGATTGCTTCGAAAATCTTGTCCTCGATTTATTTATCTATTATCCTTAATCGTATATCTACAATAAATCGTTTTTCGTTACGACATCGTACACGATCGAACGTCTTTTTATTTCGAGAAATATCGAGTCGAGTCGTAGAACCAAAATTCTTCAGAGTTGTTCCTGAGATTAATGTAGCGTGTACCAAGTCAACGAAGTATAAAGATAAGAGAGAGGAGAGATATACGTGCGATAAGTTATTTTAATTATCTTAAACACGAAGCGTTTCGTGTAGGCAAAACTCGAGGACAAAAACGCAAAGCTGTCGCGTGTTTCGCGGAGGCGGACGTTGTATATGTGTATTCTAGGTATATAAACATAGCTATATATTTGCAATGTGTATATATATATATATATATATACACCGACAGCCAATTTGTCAGTAAAAAAATGATTCATCTTCAATCTACGTCAGATATCATCCTAATTTATAGATAAAAATTTAATTTTCTATTGGAAATTTGTATATGTCAAAGACATATATCTCTGTAGGCATATATGTATAAACGATTAGATTATTAATATTTATACATATATATATATATATATATACGTGTGTAGAAAGATATTACCATCTCAATTAATTGCTATATTTCATATTCGTAGATATAATATATGAACGTTTTAATAACCAATCATATTTTTTTTTGTAAGAATATAGGATTGTCGAAGAGAGAATCTTCGACTAAATGCGTTATTATTAACTACGTGTAATTACGTGTATTATTATTATTATTATTGTTATTATATGCGAAATAAATATTTAAGCAAGTACATACAATGGATCGACGATTTCTAAACGATCGAACAACGTATAATGGAGACAAAGAAGATCTAGGATAATTTAACAAAGCGATCTTACGCGGTTCTGTATGCGATAGGTATCTTATTCGAAGAGATACAAAACGATACGGGAGATGAGTAATTAAACGATGGTCGGAAGAGCTATTATAAAGCATTCGACGAGAGTAAGCCTTGAAATTAATTTATTCTTACGATGTGTTTTCCATGTTTAACGTATTACCGACACTCAGAAAGGATTATATCACTGGTTTCTGTTAAACTCGACGATCTTCTTCGACGAGTATACGAGGTGATGGACTATTTCGTAAGCTTATTTTGATTTTTATAGAATAAAAGGAGAACGATATATGGATTTCTACGTTTTTAGTTTTTTTTTTTTGTTTTGTTTTTTCTTTGTTGTTTTTTTTTTTTCTTTTTTACAAGACCCTCTTCGTCGCGAATGACAAGAAAAACACAAAATGATCTTTTCGATCTCCCCTATTTGTTATCTCTAGTTGTTCTTCTACTTCGTCGAAAAGTATTCTAACGAGAAACATCTTCGTAAACCGATCGTAGATCACGTACTGTTAATTTGAGAAGGGTCTTCTTAACGAAGAAACGACCTTAGTTTCGCACCCACATAATCTCTCGTTTCTTGTTGATACATTGCTAGAAGAGAAATCCATAGTTTTTGTCGGTGTCACCAATAGCTTTCAATTCGAATTCGGAATTGTTCGGAACTACGTAGGGTCATATTCGTTTTTCTTTTTTTTTTTTTTTTTTTTTTTTCGAAAGAGATTATTGGCGAAAATTTTTGAAAAGTCGTCTCATGGACGAATTAAAAATTTCTCGTAATCAATTACTATTACGACGAGACACCTCGTACTTTCCATTAATATTATTACATGGATTATGAAGATAAAATGTGTGTTTGTAGACAGACCTAGAGAGAGAGAGAGAGAGAGAGAGAGAGAGAGAGAGAGAGAGAGAAATAATAAGGATTTTCCTACGTAATTTCATCCTTATACTTCTGTTTTTACTTTCATCCTTTTGTCTTTTCGTCCTTTGAATATATCGGCCAAGCAAGAAGAGAGAGGCAGAGAGAGAGAGAGAGAGAGAGAGAGAGAGAGAGAGAGATAGAATCAATGTAATCATCGATTCGATTGTATACTTTTTGTTACAGTATCGCGTGCCGGAGGTCGCGATCATTGTTTGCAGAGTATCAAAGGTCGAATGGTATCTTGAATGGGTTGTGGATCGAATAGGACAACGAGCTAGCGAAGGATTGCATCTAATTGCAGCTATCTTCGCCTGCTATTCGTTACGCTATTCCATTCTCTGGTATTTCGCTTTTATTCCGATACTATTCTACCGTTGCAAAAGGAGAAAGTCCTCTTTACTCCGTTTTTCTTGTCTATGACCTCTATACTCGATGACTCTTCCTTGTCACGACGTCTATACACACATATACTCTCTCTCTCTCTCTCTCTCTCTTTTTTTCTTTCTCTCTATCCTTCCATCTATCGAGTTATATTTTCACTCTCAGAGTTTATTCAATCTCTTCAAATTCTTTCTCTCTTTCTCTTTCTCGAGAGCCAATGGCATAACAACATGATGCTCACGAACATAATACAGTACGATGCAATAAATAATACGACGCCCAGGAGAAGCGAAGCAAGCATCGATGTTACTGCTTCGTGATACGCCTCCGTATGTGTGTCAAGAGTGGTTAAATGTCTTTCTTTTTCTTTCTCTTCTTCCTTCTTCTCCTCTTCCTCCTCCTCCTCCTCCTCCTCCTCCTCCTCCTTCTCCTCCTCCTCCTTCTCCTCTTTTTCTCTTTTTCTTGATTCCATCTTCTCATTTTCTTTTTCTTGTTCTTTCTTCTTTTCTTTCTTTCTCTCTCTTTCTTACTCTCTCTCGTTCTCGTCTCGTAAGAAGATATGTACGTTTTTCTAAAAGTTTATAAGGTACTTGTTCGTGTTCGAAAGGACGTTGATCCGATCGATAATTCCCTGGAGGGAGCTCGAACGTGTTCTCCTTCTCGTTTCGTGATAAGACGTCCTTCGTATTTCAAAAAGGAAAGATTTCACAAAGGATTATTAACGCTAGGGGCTCTTATTTTCTTTCGTAAAAGAAAAAAAAAAAAAAAAAAAAAAAAAAAAAAAAAAAAAGGAAAAAAAAAGAAAAGAAAAGAAAAAGGAAAAAGAAAGAAAAAAAAACTTTACGATAATTAAAGAGGGGAACTCGTTTAAATGCGAGAAAGAGTGAAAGTATCTATACGAGGATGAAATGCCATACTCGCCGTTCTCGTATGCGTGCAAACGAGAACGTCTAGTCTAGACTAAAAATTAATATAACGGTATTGTCGTCTTAGAATAGAAATGGCCGTGCATAGTTATTGCAAATAAATCATATATCGGTAGAAGAGATGTAATAAAAGAAGAATAAGAATAAGAATAAGGAGAAGGAGAAGAAGAAGAAGAAGAAGAAGAAGAAGAAGAAGGAGAAGAAGAAGGAAAAGAAGAGGAGGTAATAAAAGAAGGTGCCGGTAGAAGACGACCTTGACATATAAGTACATATGTACGGCAAACATTCTAAGAGAGCGCCTACCCGCAGGCGAGAAGACGCAACGTATGCCGAATTCAATTTTACTTTCATCTTACGGTACGCAGGTGCTTCTCTTTCTCACGATTAAAATATTCCTTTAAAAATTTTCAAACGTATTCTCTCCCTCCCCCCTTTTCTTTCTCTCTCTCTTTCTCTCTCTTTAAGATTTTCATTCATCCTTTTCTAAAATAGGAGAAAAGTATGGAGATCGTTAAACGACGACATTCTTTAAAAACTTCTCAACGAATCTTAAGCGACCTCGAGGATCACAGAACGTTTCCGGTGTGTTTTTATCTCTTCTCTTTCTTTCTTTCTTTCTTTCTTTCTTTCTTTTGCCAATGAGAATCACGAAGCCTTCGGAACCTTTTCTCTCCTATATATTCTTGAGAGACATACATAAATGGGTATGTATATACAAGCATACGCATTATAGCTTTCGTAGTACTGCGTAATAATAAACGAGAGAAGAATCTATTATCCGTTATATTAGCAGCGTCTTCCAAATTTCAGCCAAGGTCCATGATATTTATGATACCTTGGTTTCTTTTTCTTTTTTTTTTTTTTTTTTTCTTTTTATCTTATATTTTACCTCCTCTCATTTATAATTATTACATCTTGCATAATTTCTATTAGTTAACGATACGAACGATGACGACGATATTGTTGATTCGTTGGATCATAGAAAATATGCCACGTTTTAAAAGGTATTCAGGAAGAAACGTTTTCATTTCATCGATCGATAAAAGCAAACGGTGCCACTGAGTTGGCTGGTTGGCATAAATTAGGTTCGAAATATCAACGGTAAAGCAGTAGGTTTAACGATTAAAGGCATATATGTAAGTATATGCGTGGCTATATACAGCGACTGTTGCAGCAACGGAGATACCTTGTACATCGGCAGTTCCTAAGGCCGTGTCGAAAAGGAAAGGTTAGACGCGGATACGCGCTTACACGAATCCTTCGTTCGCAAGAATGCGTACTTGAATGAAAGACCCCAGTTTATTTATATATGTATTTGTACGCATGTATGTATGTAGATATTTATCCACGTACGTACATACGTACATACGTATGCATTTATAAAGAAGAAAAACATTAGAGGATGAATAAAAGTATAGGGGGTCCAATCGAAATAAGTCGAGGTAGGTCGTCAATGGACGCGACACGAATTTCGTCGATCGTAAAGTATCATAATCGATAATTTTTCATTTCTAATCGTTCGATGCAATTTTATCTCTCATAACTTTCCTTAATTTAATGTATTTACACACGTAAATGATATAAAAGAAGAGAGAGAGAGAGAGAGAGAGAGAGAGAGAGAGAGAGAGACGTGTGTGTATCCGTAAAAGATTCCAAGGAAGTTGCATTAAGGTCGAGAGGTCGTTAAGAGAGAACCATTAGCGGACTAAAAGGATTGCAATAACGTCCGAACGATTAGAATCTATTCTATTTCGTACAGTTGTATCTTTTTTTTTTCTTTCTTTCTTTCTTTCTTTTGTTTCTTCCTTTCAATTTCTTCTTTTTTTCCTTTATTTCTTTTCTTTTAGAGTAATCAAAATCTTATTATTAATCTTCGTGTCTTAAAACGTTCATAACGATAATGTAAGATAAAGGTATCGAACTGCGTAACCGGTAGGTCCAGTTGAACGTACCCAACTAAGTACACAATATCTATATACATCTAATGTAGATATATGGTAAACGCTTAAAGCCAATATAGTGACGCAATTATATTTGATCATTCTATAGATATTACCTATTCTACGAAGAGAAAAAGAGAAAGAGAGAAGATAATACTTAAAGGATTGCATCAGTGGCCATCGTTGAAGTATTATACCTATACCTTGCGCATATAACCTTTTCGTGTAAGCGAGTTTTAAACGAATGGTAAAGTCTTTATTGCTTTTTTTATATATATATATATATATATATATATATATATCTTTCCCTTTATGAAATTGCGTAAAACTTGAGAATTTTCAATGATTTTTTCTTTTTTCTTTTCTCTCTTTTCTTTTTTTAACTTTAATTCAGTCGAACGCGATCGATATGGTAAATAATCAAAGGATTCCCAATGTCTTCTTCTTCTTCATTTTTCAGTCTAACCGATTCATAAGGAACGAAAGTAGTAGTCACCTAACGTAGGATCCATCGATCATCATCGAAAGAACGTAATATATTTTCACGTTTCTGAGAACGAGTAGAGTGAGAGAGAGAGAGAGAGAGAGAGAGATCGGTCAAAAATTGAAGATTTTGTCGACGACGTTCACGTCGTTGAACTCTTGCGACGACGACCTGCATTCGTACGTGCGCATCCTGCGGTTTGGTATTCCGCATGGCGAACCTTATAAGCAGTGAATTCAGATCTCTGGCTGGTGTCTGTGCATTAATCTTACCCGGCGAAGTCAGTTACGGCATAACGGATGCACGATAGCGAATCAAGAACATATCACGATTACCGAAGGAATACTTCCACCATGATTTTTGGATTGATCATTAATTAATGAAAACATTTCTATTTTCGTTAATTATATAAAATATTATGTATTAATAATACGTTCAAAGTATTATTCATCCGTCACATTTTAAAGCGTCGATTAATTATATAAATTCGCATAAATGAATAAGTATATAGATGAAAAATTATTATGTATATGTCAGCGATCGTATAATTGGTCACGTCGCCGGGGTTAGGCTACCTATGTCTATCTCCAATAACTTTTCTCTACTCGTGCACTATGATGCAGCAAGAATTGAACTCGTCGAGTAATTCGTCGTTATGATTCCTTAATAGTTAGAGATCCACGTGATAAGTTCGTCGGATTAGCATGTAATGACACAGTTGAGGACGTTACCTAGTTAGGTACTTTCACATGTGATATTTATTCGCACATCCTTTGTGTGCATTACCCGTATTACGTAAATCAGCTAATTAAAAGACCAAACATATATATTATTCGCGCTAACTTTCCACGTGCCCATACACTTCGTTGGTACAATTAACTTGAATTTCTATCGCGTGTAAAATATTTTCTTGTTTTTTTCTTTTCTTTTCTTTTCTTTTCTTTTTTTTTCGTTTCGTTTCCGTCATCGAGTATCATCGATCGTTCGAAGGTTCAGAAAATCGATATTTAATAATATACAATATATCCAGATAGGTATTTTATTCCAAGTCAAATGTCATTGCAGAAGAAAATTTTTCAAACTTATCGATGACGCACGTGTTCGTGAATCACGCGGGAACTTCAACCGTTTGCCTTCTAACCGAGAAGAACTGACATTCCTTCGAGAATACAATTTATTACCATTCGATGTATTTCTTTTATTTTTCAGAAAATAATGCGAAAACTAACGCTTGCCGATACATCATTCACCGTTTACAATTTAGTTTATTGTACGATTGTTAAATATTATGTAACTATTATACGTTTTAAATCGTAATCATAATCGATCTGTTAACGAAAATTAAAGATACTTTTTTACCTTGTAGGGTTAATCTATGATATTAAAAATAAAAATGAAAATAGAAAAAAAGAAAAACAATAAATAAGAAGTAAATAATAAGTAAAAAGAAAAGTGAAAAAAAAGGAGAGAAAAATATGAGATTAAATGTGAAACATTCGTAATCCATAAAGGAACACCTTGTTTACTCTAGAAATAAAAATCAATGTGAATACATGAATAATCAGTATATTATCAAAGATCTCTGACATTCCAACGGGTCTGCATTGATAGTTAATTACAAGACGAATGCAAGGTATCTACTTAACAACAAGGTCGGTTTAATGTGTTAACGGCGATTAAAACGTGCTCTTTGAGTTAAGTAAAAATGAATGATGTAAAAAAAGAAAACGGCAGAAAGGGAGAAGAAAAAAAGATAAAAAAAAAAAAAAAAAAAAAAAAAAAAAAAAAAAAAAAGAGAAATAGAAAAAGTCGTAAACTTTCACATTGAATTTGAAATAGGTATCGTCTTAGGTTAAAATCCAATATATAATCTAACGGCACCGATTAACTATGGAATCTTATTAAAAATCAAAAGTAACGCGCCCATAAATTGTTTTGAGAAGAGATACAGCGCGTGGATAAAAACGAATATTATCGGTAATTACGGCTAATACGTGACTCATTGCGGCGATTATGGCGTAGTATCGGCTAGTAAAAAGACGGCCTTTAATACATTGATTATTCATGCATGGAAAACAAACTGGTGGCAGCTAAGTAAAGTCCTGTTCCCTCCCGTTTAGCGTACGATTATCACCGAATAAGGACGCTTTAAACGTTACAATCCTATGAAAATAATTAAATGGAAATTTTGCCGATAAAATATCGATAAAAGATTATTCATTGGGTATTTGCAAGAAGAACATTTGGATGATTCGGTTGATTATAGGGGTTCGCATATGTGTGATACAATGAATTAAAACATACCAAAAAAAAAAAAAAAAAAAACAAAAAAAAAACAAACAAACAAAAAAAAATATATATAATCGTTCAGATTTAAGATATCATTTGTATAGGTACACTATTGTTTGTCAGTAAATTTAGAAATATCCTTTTCGATGATTCGAGTTAACGATGACTCAACGAAAACGATACCAATTTGCTTGGAGAAAATGAAAAAGAGAAGGAATAAAAACAAAGAAGAAGAAGAAAAAAAAAAAGAGAAAAGAAAAAGAAAGTGAGAGGAGAGGTGGTAAAGAGGGAAAAAGTCGGTAAAGAAATTATGACAATTGAGTAAGCATCCTTTAACTGGGACCCGATGACATTTAGCACAGAGTGCGACATAGTGATCCCCGACGATGGTAGTCTTAGTGATATACGGTGTGTCGTTGTCCCCCTCCCCTCCCCCTCCTCATCCTGGTCTTCCTCCTCCTCTTTCATCTTCTTCCACCATCTTGGTTAATGTTCAACGTATCGACGACAACGACGACAAAGACGGAACGACGATACAAACGTGTGGAAAAAAGAGATGCATGGATGCAGATGGATGTATGAAAATGCAGGCGAGAGAGAAGGAACGAAGATGCACAAGCACGCATGCATTAAGCGCCAAGAACGTTAAACGAGGATCCGTGTGTAACCCTTGTCCGTGGTGTCCATCTTTTCCCCTTACCTCCCAGAAATCTCTCTTTCTTCGTCTTTCTCTTTCTCTCTCTCTCTCTCTGTCTCTCTCTCTCTCTGTCTCTCTCGATCTCTCTCTTGCTCACTCTTATTGCATGTCCCATGTGTATCTCCTGGTAACATGGTGGCCATCGTTACCGCGGAAACGGTGGTGTATTGGTGATGCCTCCAGGGGTATATATACACCGAGCGCTGCGGGGCTTGATAAACACTTGCCCATCAGCGATTACTGCTGCAGCATGTATACGTCATTGGTAAGCGTTTATAAGTTTCGAGTCGCAAAAGACTTTTAATCGGAAGTATTAGAATGGAGAGAATATCGGGTGAATCGATCCGCGAGAAAGAGAGATAAGAGGGTTAGGAGGGGGGCGGGATGTGCTTTCGAGGATTTTCCATCGATTCGATTCGATCCAATCGGTGCTTCGGGTTTATTTAACGGTGTCGTGATAAAAGTATTTTGTGCACTTGTCAAAGAATACTCTCAGTGATATTATTTCCCGATATTTGGTTTTATATACTTTAATATATGAGGGTGGTGATCATGTGTTGGGGGTGTCTTGATGACAATTTCCAACGTTTGGAATTTCGATACTTCCAAGGATTTTTCATTGTATAATTGTCTTTTTTTTTTTTTTTTTGTTTTTTTATCGTTTTTATTGAGATAGCTACCGTTAGATTAGATTTCTATTTCCTCTTTATTTTCTTTTTTATTTACTTTTCTTTTTTCTTTTTACATTGATTATCTATGCATACATATGTATGTATGTATTTTACAAGTGTATTATAAATTTAGAAATAGATTCGTTTCGAAATATAGGAAGTACATATTGAAACATTGTTCGCGTAAGTACATCTGATGTCAAAACGGATGGTGGTTGGAGCGGTTACACGCAACGTTTAATTCGTACATACATAGGCGAAAGGATAGTTAAGCGCGGCGCGTGTATGAAATATGGTCTGACCTAATAACTCGCTCGGATTTACTACTACTGCCGCGGCTGACTCAAAACGGCTTAACCACTGTGAGCAGAGCTCGTCAGACTTTTGAATGACCCTTGAAATAACGTTATTGAGACTGCCCATTCTATCACGTATTTTTCTTTTTTCCTTTCTTTTTTGATAATCTCATTTTAACTTTTTTTCCTCTAAAGATTAATATTTTAAATCTATTAAATTATTCGATTAAATCATTAGTGACATGTAAAAGAAAAAACAAAAAAAAAAAAAAGAAAACAAAACAAAAGTATAAGATAGTAAAAATATTACTCGAATTTAATGAAAATATCAAAGACAATTCATATTTATCTCTTTGATTTATTTTTACATGAAACAAATAGGTAGCCATTGTCACGCTGGCAGCATACGCTGCATCGGCTCCAGCTCCAGCTGATGAGCCAATACCAATTGTCAGCCAAAGTCAGGAGGGTCCAAATCCAGATGGATCATACAAATGGAGTTATGAAAGTGGAAATGGTATCAAGGCCGAGGAACAAGGACAATTAAAGAACGCTGGCTCAGAGAACGAAGCTATGGAGGCACAAGGTGCATTCAGTTATCCAAGCGACGATGGCCAACAAATATCTTTGACTTATACGGCGGATGAGAATGGATTTCAACCAGTTGGTGCTCACCTTCCTGTACCACCGGAAGTTCCGGCTTTAATACAGAAAGCACTCGAGTGGATAGCAGCACATCCCTCGAAAGACGACGAGAATAATCTGTAACACCGACAATCTATAACGCCAGTGTGATCTCACCAGCTCCTTTTTAAATATTATTACGATCGAGATAAAACGACGATCTTTTTAGCCCGATGATGAGTTTAATCCGTTCACGCGACGCCGCCGTCTCGCCGCACTTATGTTCGTTTTTCTATTTTCTCTGTCTCTTTCTTTTTCTTCCTATCTTTCTCTTTCTCTTACTTTTCTCCCAATTATTTCTTATTCCCTTCGCTCTTCTAAACGTCCGACCTCGAACATGGACTACTCTGGTTCAATTTGTTGTAAATATTTATTTGTACGTCTATGCGATACTATATTAATATATATATATATATATATATTATATATAATACATGCATATATGTATATATATATATATATATATATATTATACGTATATATACACACACAGACACACACAGACATATGAAACACTTATATATCTACTTAAATAGCAAACCGATGTAATTAACTGTCGTTAAGTATATCAAAGTGCGTTTGAGAATAAATGTTGCATCCCAGGAGAAAAGTCACACGATTTTTTGTCACACGACCTTGATTAAAACATAGGAAATTATTGTTGATTATTATTACTTCCTAATGAATTTGAATAATGATCTAGGAAGTCTCGTAGAAGTCACGAGAGAATATTTAAATCGATGAGATTTATGATTCATTTAGAAGGCGTCGTCCTACGTGCGCTCCACTTTCTACAGTTTGGCTGATTAAAAACGTCTACGTCTACTATCTACATACTACTTGTACGTTTTCTAACGTATCGAACGAAGTTTAAGATGTAACCATAAAAAGTAGTAAATATCTTGAATTAAAATTTATTATTAAAAGCAAAATCTATGAGTCGTTGTAAAGGAACAAATTAGAATTTAAAAAACGGACAAATTTTCTACTTTCTTTTTTGTCTTATTTTCTACATTAGAAAGTTAAACGATAGATAGAGGCAAACATCGACGAATCATTTCTTCTTCTTTTTTTCTTTTTTTCTTTTTTTTTGTCGAAATGGATCTTACATAATTGTCATTAATCAATCAAACAGACAGATCGTACGATAAGAATTCTCAAGGATTACATAATTTCCAAATTATACACACCATACGGAAAGCGTTTATTCCGTTTTTATCTCTTTTCTCTCTCTCTCTCTCTCTCTTTTTTTTCTTTTTTCTATCTTTTTTCACTTTCGTCAAGGATTTTTATTAGTGAACGACGAAAGATGATCGTGTAACCTTTCGAATCGGATCCCGTTGATTGAACTTATAGCGTCGTTTCTCGAAGCTTTCTAACAATAACAGTACCTATGTTTGCACGAGCGAGAGCGTCTACTCAATTTGACATGGCCGATGTCGCGCACGCCTCCAAGGGTTAAGGAACCGGAACTCGAGATGGTATCTTTGCTGAACTTTCACCGATGAAACGAACGATCAACTCGCTTTGAAATTTTACTACGTGAATAATACCGACTTATATCATCTTATGAGTTAGATTTATGCAATCGATTGACATTATACTTTCCATCGTTTAAACGCATCGAAAAGTTTTTCTACGATTGCGGGGGTGGAATTCAGATCGATTCAAATTTTACCAATGTCTTTTGATTTCTAATCTCAACTGATCCAATTCATATATGTACATATTTAAATTTTTTTTTATTAATCGTTATACATTATTATTGTAATGTAGATGAATGTAAAAGAGGGATATATTTAGTGACAAAATATGCTTCGCTGAAGCGAAATAAGCAAAAATTGGGCAATGTGATAAATTTCAGTGATATGATTACGTTATTTATCGATAGTTTTCTACGATAAATTTATTACAACATCCATATTGTTTTATGTAATTATTTTCGTATTAATCGCTCTATCCATAACCATATTTCCATAAAAATTTAATAATCATATATAGGTATATAGGTGCCTTTCTTTTTTTCATTTCAGATTTCGAAAAAAAAATATTGATATTACAAAGATAGTAAAAAAAAAAAAAAAGAAAAAAAAAAAAAGAGTTGGGCAAAATTTGTTATTGTAATAAAGAGTTGTATGCTAAAGAATTCATTTTTGTATTACGCGATAACCATTGTGTATTAATTATCGAATAGGTGTCTGAGATACGTGCCTTGCATACTTTCGGCATTGCATTTGTACTTGCGAGTCATTTGGTTTTATATGTGTGTGTATGTGTGTGTATTACGAACAAATATATATAAAAATGTACATGTACAGATATATTCACTTTCTTACTGACTTCTTCATTTGAGCAAAGCACTTTGTCACTTCTGGCATTCCTAATGACGTTCCATGACATGATCCAAGTTTTGTTTACATACGTGAAGATATTCTTTCTTTTTTTCTTTTTTTTTTTTTTTTTTTTCTTTTCACGAGTGTCATAGACGGATGCAATTCAAACGAACAGAGACGACAACGATGACAGTTAACGATCGTGATGCTTAGAAGAGATATTTTCTTCTTAAAGTGACGCTTATGTAATATTAATTCATAAAATGCGTACGCATGAGTGTAAATTTTTTTCAATTTTTTTATTTTATTTACAATATAAGGCCGTCCCCAACCTAGATTTTCAAATGCATAAAATGATGAAAATTGGCCTTTATAACGAACGATTGGGATTATTATTATGCAGTTAAGAAATGAATGACAATCAGGTTTGAGCATTGCGACTACCTAAGTGTGCAGACGTATTTCATATGCAGACGCATTTGCGATAAAGTGAGAATAACTTCTCTGATAGATAATTATGATGAATTAATCATTTATATTTGCATTATAATATAGGTGTCGTGTGTATTTCAAATGAAATTAATTGAAACGAAAGAAAACATATTTATTATCAATGACAAGAGAAGAAAGATTACAAATAATTTACAAATAATTTACAAATAATTTACAAATAATCTACAAGATTCAAATATCGACTTTTTTGTTGTTGACCATATTCACCGCGTGCGTATAGAAACGAATAAAGTCTTGGAATTAAAAAAAAAAAAAAAAAAAAAAAAAAAAAAAAAAAAAAAAAAAAAAAATAAGTAAAGGAGAGGGAAAAAAAGTAAATCGGGGGAAAGAAATGTAATGATCCTATCTTGAAGAGGGATTAATGGAAAGACGAATTCATTAAAGAGCAAATAATGAAGGTTATGCAGTTCTGCGCTCGACTATTGAAATTCCTTTCTCCTTTCTTTCTGCTATTTAATATTGCCCATTAAATATTTCTATCGGTCGGTCGTAAATCTTTGACTAGAGCAATTAGAAGATTAGTACAAATATCATCCCAATTAATTATTATTTTACCTTGGTGAAAATTTTTTAATTAAAATAATAATAATCGGAATGAGGAAAGGAATAAAAAATAAAATTAGAACTGATCGAAAGTGTTTGTTTTTGTGTTAATAAAATAAAATATATTTTACATTAATAATAACAATATACAAATAAGAGTATAAACGTTTAAAGTTTATTCTTGTTATCTTCTTTGTATGGATGAGTAGCTATCCAGTCGAGAGCACGTTGAATGGCGGCAGGAATTGGTTGGGTCGGTGGTGGTGTTGGCAAATGGGAACCCTCGAAAACGGCACCATTTTCGTTAGCCAGCCATCCAAGATTGACCTTTGTACCATCCGGAGCTGTCCAAGCAGCTGATCCCTGAACTTCCTCGGCTTCGTCCTTCGAACCGACATTCTTCAAACTACCCTGTTCTTCAACGGTTATACCATTAGCGGTTTCCCATTTCGCGTAAAAACTACCATCCGGGCTGATGTCTTGTGATTGACGTACAATGGCAATCGGTTCATTTGCCGCCATTACCATTGTCGCTAACAAACTCAAAAGGATAATCTTGCCTGTCATTTTCTATCTGAAAGTGAAAAATTAATGTCTCTAGTTTTTTTTTCTTTTTCTTTTTTTTTCTTTCATTTAATTTAATGTAATTTAATTTAATTTAATTAAATTTCTTATTCTCTTCTTTTCTTTCGCTTTTTTTTTTCTATCGCGTTTTTCTTCCTTTCCTTTTTCTTTTTCCTTCTTTTTCCATCGTCACAAAAAGTTCTTCTCATAATTATATAAGTGATCATAAATTGTTGACAATTCTATTGAAATGGTTGTAATGAAAAGAAAAAGAAAAAGATTTTAAATAACTTTTTGATGATTATTGTACGACAATTATTATTCGATATTGTCTTTGCGATTAGTTACGTGCAAGTCCAATGATTTATGTACTAATTCGAATATGAATTAAAAAGTATCTATCTTTGATGCGATTTGAAAATGTCAAAGCTGACGTATCGAATAGTGATCAATTGTCGGTAAAACGCAAGAGATACCTTTATTACTTCACTTCAGTTTCATGTGGACACCACCGGTTGGACGTTACTGACGATGATTTAACCGCAGCGCCCACCTTTTATATACATAGAACCAACCCGCGTCGACATATTGCGCCAAATGTCATTCGATGATACCGGTTCAAGCTTTGCTTGACCAATATCTAACAGATCTTTCTAATCGTAGAAATTTCATATTCATATTAATAAGAGATTCTTGGATTCTTTCGTTCAATCATTCACATTGAATAAAATTAATTAAACGTGAAAATTTGATTATCCGTTAATAATAATTAATACGTTGATAAAAGAATTACATTTATCTTTCTTTATTATTTTACGTACAAAACGTAGGTGTGTACGTATCAAAAGCACGTATACGATAATTTTCTTTATCGCGCATAATCATTTGATCTTATAATCAATCGATAAGAATTGTTGTGATTTATAGTTGAAAAGAGAAAAAAGTAAAAAAAGGATTATCATTGAAATAAACAAGTAGATGTCTATATAGAGACAATTATAAATTATTCATACATTATGCATAGTCATGAATTATTAATTTTTCCAACAGTTTTTTGAAATATATAGATCCTTATTTTTTTACTTAACATTTGTTTTGATAACAGAGTTACAGGTTTCAATGACACGGCCTCTGTAAGCACATCGGTTTTAACGTAACGATTAGCAATCGCAATACATAAGTGAGAAATGATGCTAAACGGTACCCTCATGTGAAAGTAATGTATTATATACTTGGTGTGAGATACAGTGTTACGTTAAAGAAAACGTTCGTTGTTATTGAAACTCGTCAATTGTTCATCGTTTTAATTGCTCTTAATTACTGTAACGGATATTATAGCAATGTTGATTTACACAATTGTCTAATATAATATAGCATGATAGACAATGCTTTTTCATTAACTTGATCTCATGAATAGTCTTTGATTCGATTTCATTAGGAAATGAATAGTTAATAGGTTAAACCATTGATCGTTGATTGGACGATCAAAGCGCGATTCGTATTCATTGCTAGATCGACGTTAAGATTTTTGATTATCTCATAACGAAAGTTTTACATAACTTACGTGGGAGTGAATCACAACACGTATTGCGAAAAGTGTCATCGATCATAATAGCGTTTTCACGTTTGACATTCTTGCGGTAACGTTAATGACAAAAAGAGAGACGTATAGAAGAAAGAAAGGACCATTTCTAGAATCAGTCATGCCAGATTGTGCATAATCAATGGGCATCAATCCATTCAGGAATTATTTGATCCTACGACTAGAAAGCTCATAATTAAGACGTTTAACGATCTTGCTAATACATGTAACAAAAAGTAAACTTATAGGCACATATATATGTCGTTCGTTGCCTTCTAATAATATTCTTGTATTATTCAAATATTCTTATGAAATATAAATCATATTGTATAGTTTTCTCCTTTCATTTTATGCGTACGTTTGTAATTTATTTTATCGATCATAAAACAAAATATATATTCTCTTGGTGGTATAGGGTGATCTTATGGGGTGATATTATATATGTTTATTAAGGAACTTTCTTATTTTTTATTTTTTATTTTCCTTTATAAAATTTCTATTATTTCTTTTAATAAAGCAAAAAGTGACTAATAAAGAATTTCTCTTTAAACGACATATCGTGATAACAAAGTGAAAATAATTTATAGACTGGACTCTTTTGTGAATTTTATTATTTTCATTTACATAAATTGGGAAGACGAATCAGGAAACAAGTTACCCATCGTACTCATAAGTATCATTTGGTTAATTCACGTTATGTAAGACAACTACTCGTCGATATTTAATAAGTATAACTTACACCAATCATCCATTCTACTTTCACTTGAGTCTTTACAAATAAGATATACGAAATAATAAATTGTAATTACACTTTGCACGAGATCATCGGGTTTTAACCTCCAAGTAAAAAAATTATTGCCTCCTTCGAAGCCATAATCAAAGATCAAAGATTATTTGATAAATTATGAGAACGACGACCTCGAGGACGAGATTTCTACAAGACTATAAATCGATTTACCATTCTTTCTTATAATATTGATCAACGATGAATTAGAGTATCAAACATTGCACTTAAACTAACGTCTAAAGTAATGTCTATCGACTTTGGATTTATATGACCTCGAGTTTAACTCGAACGTATGGTACGAACCAAAATCAATAAATGATAGTCTAGAGTGCTTCCTATAGATTCAAATGAAATTTTTACTAAAAGCAACGTGACGTTTGATCGAACCTTTTTAAAAGTAATCGTAAATAAATTCATGACTATACGAACGAAATTACGTGGGAAGATGTTTGATATTGTTGTAAGAGCAAAATTTTCAAAATAGTACATCACGATCTTGATACAAAAATACAACCAATTATCGAACATTATAAGAGTCTGGTAATAACAGTTATTACTATACTTTTATTAGGAAAAAGAAAAAAAAAAAAAAACAGAAAAAAAGAAAGAAAAGAAAGAAATATTGTACAATATCGAAATGCAAGAAATTGGGAAGAAGAAGAAGAAGAAGAAAGTCAAGAATAATTACAAAATATATAGGTATTTTTGTTTTTTCTCTTTTTTTTCTTTTTTTTTGATAATCACTGTTTCCGCAAAATGAATTGCATAAAAAACGATATAATTGATACAGTTAATGGATTGACAGGAATGGGCGAGAAGGGACAATTTGATTTGGGATTTGATCGTTCAGCATGAACGATTGAAATTCTAATAAACTCGTTCGGACTTCGGCAGAATGTATTCTTTTTATTTATATACAAAAATCACAAGTTAAGTATATATATTTATATATATTATATATATATATATAATAATCTATATACTAAGCATGCTCGATACGCGCATCAGGATGGATCGGTGCACTGCATCAATTATGACACGCGTACGAGGGATTGCTGCTGCGTGGTCGAGAAGCAACTCGGTAACGATCCTTCGTGAATTGCTGAACGGTGCGATATTATTCATAGAACGTGTTATTTTCTTTTCTTTTCTTTTCTTTCTTTTTTTTTCTTTTTTTGTGTTTTTTTTTTTGTTGTTTTTTCATTTTAAGTATTTTTTTTTTCTTCTTCATACTTCTATACAAATAAAATATAAAGAATCTCGCGGAAGTATATAGTTATTATATACCGATTTCAATGCCTTTTTGCTTCGGTTACGTGTATCCTAGATTAATATACCACACTATATTTATTTTTATGGTTTGCATCGGTAGCTCGGGGTCGGTTCTATCCATGGCAAGCTGGCTTGGAATCAGGTCACGTTTGAGGTAAAGTTTGGCTGTTTAACCTATAAAAGGAAAAAAAAGACGACGAGGGTATTGATCACGTATTAAATTTTTTTGATCAATTTTCTTATAGAGATGGAGATTTCGTAGGAAACGTGATAAGCTAAATTTACGATTGCGAAAATATAATCGTGACAAAGTAAGGAAATCACGATTAATGACATCTTTCTGAGATATCGTAAAGCGATCTTTCGATTAGTCGAGCGAAAGAAGAAATCAAAAGCCGCAGATTTGGTTTGGCCGGGATCGTGGTCGGCACGATTCCGTAAGAATCGATCGTTCTCAAAAGCTCTCTTGAACAGATAGGTAAGGGAAACAAACGAAATGCCAAGGGTGAGTGGGACAGGAATCGAGGAAAGCCACGGTAAAGTAGTTGGCATCGATCAGACAGTAAAGATTTGGTTGCTTTTAACCAGGATCAATGAAAACCACCAAAGGACAAAGAAGGAACGTTACGGTATAGTTCGTATTGCCGAATAGTTTAATTTTAACGAGAAAGAGAGAGAAAGAGAGAGAGAGAGAGAGAGAGAGAAATAGAGATAGAGATTACCTCTCGGGATCGGTCTGGCTTGACCACCATCGTCCTCCTCAGGGTGAGCCGCGTTCCATTCGAGCGCCCTTTGGATTTCTGGAGGGATTGGAGGTGCCGTTGGGATGTGCGAACCTTGAACCTGGAATCCATTTTCATCGGCGACGTACGTGATGCTAACCTGTTGTCCATCCGGCGCCGTATAAGAGTCCGAACCCTGAGAAACTACTGGAGTCTCGTTATCCACTTGTTTAGGTTGACCGGATTCCTGATGACTGATGCCGTTGCTCGTTTCGAAGCTAAACATTAGAAAATGCTGAGTAAGCTGGGATAAGAGGGTGAAAGGTAATATATATATATATATATATATATATATGTGTGTGTGTGTGTGTGTGTGTGTGTGTGTGTATGTATAAAAAAGTCGAATGCCGCAACAAGTAGCGCGACCTACTCGCTGCTAACAATACCTCGTCGTTCGGGTAAAAAAAGAAAGGAGTATTAAAAAAAAAAAAGAAATAAAAAAAAGAAAGGAAGAAAAGAAAAGAGAGAGAGAGAGAGAGAGAGAGAGAGAAAGAACAACAACGACGATAGAAGGATCATCGTCGGCAGTAGTGTGGGCGAGAATCGTGCGCGTCCGCGTGTGAACGTAGCGAACGTCATTAGGCAGGTACTTGCCTTCTTGTCTTCTGTCCATTGTAACTTTTCTCTTGTATGCTAATGGAGCCGCATTTAACGTTATGCGTTGCGAATACCGGCCACTGGCAAACTACCGGCATTCGTCCATGCGAAATGGGACTCGGATCTGACGTTATCGTTCGATCGTTCGATCGATCTTTGGGCTCGATCGAAGAAACGTTCTGTCGCCGATTCAATATCTTCACTATTATTTTCTTTTCTTTTTGTTTTCGTTTTTTTTTTTTTTTTTTTTTTTTTTTTTTATTAGCAAAGGTCTAAAGTATTTTATTTTCGTAAGACCTTCCTCCGATGTGTCTGAGGTGTTTCAATTTTGAAAAGTAAAAAGAAAGGGGGGAAAGAAAAAAAAAAAAGAAAAGAAAAGAAACTTCTGCGCTCGTCTTTGAAACGACAACACCGACACGAGCAACGCGTGAAACGAATTTTAATTGATGTTAAAAGGGTCTCTTTGAAAAGAGAAAGGCTCGCATTGGCTTATGACATTTTGACAGACACGAACATTGACAGAACATTTCTCTCCTTCGTCGAAGCATTTTGATTTCTACGCCGAACGTTTCGACCAATCGACTTACTTATTTACGTAATTGCCATCGAAATTAACTTCGAGTTGTTGAGACGTAATCACCGCATCCTTGTCAGCGCCACCCGATGGTCGTTGAGGTGCGCCAAAGGTTCCTGCCGTACAGAGTACGAGACCCACCAACACCTGCAACAAGATTCGTGTATACCTTTCTTAGATATTATCTTTTTTTTTGTTTTTTTTTTTTTTTTGTTTTAATGTACGAACGTTTACCAAACGTTTGCGTCTTATTCTTTTATACATTCAAATGTCTTCTTTGAAATATGCTAATTCGCACGTCACGATGAGTATACGTAAGAAACTTTCGATAATTGACCTTATTAAGAGATGATACGAAGCATCTATTTAACGTCGTATAAAATTAAAATGGAAGAAGATACGAAAATCGAAAAGAATTAATTGAGATCCTTTTTATTTCTTATTGGAAACAATTATTAGAAAATAATAATTTTCACCCGTGAAATTATAAGACGAGTATACCGAATGAAAAATGAATTCGTGTGAATAGGTCGTTATCTCTTTTGGTACCACTTTTAAATGTAAATTTTCCACTTCGATCGAATTAATAGGCTCGAACAAAAGAAAAAAAAAAAAAAAACGAACAAATTGGCCATAGCATTAGTATAAGGTATTCGCGAATAGTGAAAACAAAAGGCCACTGTATCGGGAATACCATTTGTAATGCCTTTTGGGTACGTTCAAATATTCATAGAATTCGTGAAAGTAACAACCGCGCGTGGCATGGCGTGGCTCTGTGGAACGTGTCTGCAAAAGGGCAACTGAAGATGATAATGCTTAGAGAGAGAGAGAGAGAGAGAGAGAGAAATAGAGAGAGACTGTACCGAGAGCGCAGTTACGTCAGTTGCAAATGACATTACAAATGCATTATGAAATGCAGCGTAATGGCAACACAAAAGTGGTACCAAGTGTACGCCAAGTAGGTACATATTTTTCTTTTCTTTTCTTTTTTTTTTTTTTTTTTTTCTTTTTCTCCCAGACCTAAACGAGCGTGTAATTTCGTTTGCAAATTTTCATCTCCGTGACGAAAGAAATCTTGTTGATCTTGTCGTTTGTCCTCTATTAAAATTGTCCACTAATATCTAGTTTTTAAGCGATATCGATAAAGAGATACGTATTTCAATGAATTCTTAAATCGAATGACAGTAGTAACAATGATGATGTATTTCTTTGCACGGTCTATTCGTGCTAATCTATACATTATCGTTGTCTTTATCAAAGATGATAACCATTGCCACGTAGCTTATCAGTGGAATCTAAAATGCTAATCGATTCGTATGTCCGTTATTACGCTTGGCGAGCGAGAAAATGACAAAGTGAGGAAAATTTCATAAGTGTTGCACGAGTTGGAATAGGAATTACAAACCCGGTAATGACGGCGCATCCACCGGTTCTAGGTAACGTGTAATAAGAGAGAGAGACGGATTATGAAAGAACGAAGAAAAAGAAGAAGAACCGACATTGCAGGAGGATGCTCCTTCATTCATAAGGTCAAATGATCATGCAGGAGACTCGATGATGCAGCGAGAGATGCATCGGGCGTGCCCAAGGCACTAACCACATTTTTACGATTCGAAAGTCACATTTTCCATGATCGTTCAACTAGAATACCGATCGAAGGAATGGATCGTGATTGGTCGTATCTTGCGAAGGCAAATTTCGAACTTTTTTTATTTTGATCTCGCTAGTCATAGCGGAAATAACGTCGAGTGAGATCGACAGGGAGACAGATGTGCAACGGGTTCATATGACAATGATATCGTTTGAGGAAGGATAGAGCCATTGAAAAACATATGTATCTAACTATGTACGTACGTACGTGTTTACGTAAAAAAAAAAGAAGAAAAAAAGAAAAAACATCAAGAGGAAATACAATATCACGAGAGATCGTATATGTTACCGTAGTATTTTTAAATAATTTTTCTGCATTATGTCCGACAAGTTACATGACGTGGCTATAAAAAACGTAATCATCGAGTAATATTAACCTTTTACATTGAACACGGGCTCGATTTTTTTCGCGGAACGTTCGATTAATATTTTTTCTTTTCTTTTCTTTTCTTTTCTTTTCTTTTCTTTTCTTCTCTTCTCTTTCCTTTTCTTTTTTCTTTCTCTTCTTTTTTGTCAAACAAGATACGAAAAGCCGTGCGAGACACGGTGAGAGATTTCGAAGGGAGAAAAGAAAGAAAGAAAAAGATGGAGGATCGAATTCAAGAGTTAACCGGAGAGATCTGCGTGTGCGTAACAAAATATTCCATGCGATTCATTGATGTCGCATATTTTATTGCTTAACGAATGCCATTCCACGGTGAAAACGTGTCATCGTGGTGCTTTCTCGTTTTGTAACCACGAATTACACCGTATTCGTCTTAACAACCATCACGCGAAACCTTATGCCCTTTTATAAAATTTATACCCGCAATTCTTCTTTATCTATACGCAAGCGAAACAACGAAGAAAGCTTTTCCGCTGATGTTCCACTGACGATAAGTTAAGGAAAGTAAATTTAAATGAAAACATTATGATTTAATTCGATTATGTCGGAGAAGAAAGAAAAAGCGAGAAGATCTTTTTAAAGATTTAAAATAAAAAAGAGAGAAAGAGAGAGAGAGAGAGAAAGAGAGAGAGGAAGAGAGAGGAAGAAGATAAAACATTTCAACGTTTCTTCCTATCGATATTATTTTTCTTATGAATCGTTCAATGATCGAATTCGATTATATCTCGCTAAGGCTGCCGTTACTTCCTTTTTCTTTTCTTATATTTTTTACGTTAATTCTTTTTTCTTTTGCATTTATCTCTGGTGAAACTTTACTCCTCAAAGAGAAAGATAGATAGAGAGAGGCTATCACGTGTTCCATGTGCACAAGAGGATATTGCGAAATACTTAAGGAACGCTGCGTAAGATTTGCGGCATTACGTCGTTGCAAATTCTACGTTATAAACAAATTTTATCGTTTGCGTGAGCGAAGTTCGCGGAAACCCACGTAACGTTGGCGATTACGGACGATCCATCGATTGATCGATCGATTATTATATATTTTCTTTTTCCTCTAGTTTTTGTATTATACGCGTCTCATTTTTTTCGAAATCTGGCTACACATCCCGATCTTTTTTCTTTTCTTCTTTTTTCTTTTATTCTTTTTTTTTTTGTTTTTTTATTTTGTTCTTTCTATCGAGCCGTGATATACGGTAAAGGCTTCGATGAGTATCGAGCCATAGAACGATCGAATGTACACAGAGAGAAAGAGAGATCCATGGATCAAAGGAGATATGTTCGCAGGAGGAAGCATTTACAGTATCGCGAAAAATCCTCGTGACATTTGTAAAGATTTTTTTTTTCGTCGAAAAATAAAAACAAAATGAAGTAAAATGAAATCGTAAAAAAAAAAAAAAAAAAGAAGTAGAGGAAAGAAAAAGTAGAGTCAAGAGTAACATTTTACCAAGATATACGAAGAGATTGACAGGAAGAATAGAAGAGACGTAGAAATGAGAAGAAAAGTTGATTTGGAGTATCCGTGTCAACGTACCTCCGTCTATTCATCCCCCATCTCACGATTGATCGATCCTTAACAAAGGGAACTCACGAGAAATGGATAGAAATTGAGAGTCGTTAAGAAAACTCGCGATACGCGTTCGGGATAAATTCTCGATAGGGAAAATTTATTCACAAATTTGAAAATCTATTGCGGGACATGGTCGCGTTAACGCGTCGTGTTTTCTCGATGTTAACCGGCGTAAGACTTATCTTAGGACGTCGTGAGCGAACTTTTTGAAGCTACCGTCTCATCTTCGTGGCGCGTGTGGCCGCACGCGCCGATTTACGAAGATGACTATTAGAGAGAAACAGAGACAGAGAAAGAGAGAGATAGAGAAATTGATGGATGGATAGATTAATGGATGGATAAATAGAGAGAAAGAGAGAGTGACAGTGAGAAACTCGAATATACCTACCTTAATAGTGTACATAATCTCTCTCGGTCACACAGACACCGGTCGGGGAGCTTGGGATGCAGATGGGTTGGTACTTGTGCTTCTTCGTCAGATGCTTCGGCTCTTTATATACGCGACCGTACCAACGTGCTACAGTGAAAGGGGTCATCCCTGCCCTCTTCACAATGCACTCCTTCTGACCAGTGCATCTTCGGAAAAATGCATCGGATATATCGAGTACTGCGAGAGAGCTTTTTCGCATTGCCACGTGACACGTATCGCGATTATTTACGGCTTAATATTTTTTTTTTTTTCTTTTCTTTTCTTTCCCTTTATTTTTTCTTCTTCTTTTTCTCCTTTTCCTTTTCCATTTCTTTTCTTTTTTTCCCTTTCTTTTTCCTTTTTTTTTTTTTTCACCGTCCTCTTAATCTTCCTTTACCGACCGTTACCCATCGAATTGATAAATTTATTTTTAGCTTTCGGAGAAAAGCTTCGAACTCTCTCTCTCTCTCTCTCTCTCTCTCTCTCTCTCTCTCTCTCTCTCTCTCTCTCTCTCTCTCTCTCTTTCTCTTTATGTATGTAACAGCTTCTGTTACGAAACAAATATTCAGAATGATGCGAAGAACGTGTTTTCGGAGAAAGATCTAATCAATATATATAAATTTTTATTTTTAATAACGAAATACGTAAATATATATATATATATATATATATATATATATATATATATATATATATATATATACACACGCTTGAACATGCAAAACAAAATAAATACCACGAATTTGATTCACATAAAATAATTGAAAAGACACATCTAAGCTCAATGTCAAGGTCATCTTTCTCGCGAACTTTGTCGTTAATAAATAAGACCTTGAATTTTATCCATTGATTATCTAAATCCTTCTTTTTAAGTAAATAAATGCTCGTTTAGTTAATTTTGTTTGTTTGTATTGAGATTCGTCTAACGGAACGGCGTACGAAGTGCTCGCGTGTGATATTCTTTCGCGTGGATCATGACACGAGATTTCCCGGAAAAAATTCTCATAACTCCGATAAGAATTCGAATTTATTAGAAATTTGCTCTTCATTTCTCTATCTTACGTTTTATGCGAATAACCTTGATTAACGATATCGAGGATGTTTCGAATGTGCTTCTTTCTTTTTTTTGTTCTCTTTCATTTTTTTCTTTTCTTTCTCCTATTATTTTCTTTTTTTTCTTTCTTTCTTTCTCTTTTTCTTTTATTTTATAGTCAATCAAAATTCCAAGCTACGGTAAAAGATCCATAGAAATTTTACGAGCGAGCTTGTCGATCGAAATCAATTAACGTCATTCATCCGAATAACGTTTTCCAATGTACTTTTTACTATCGAAAGTACGAATCGGTTTTCCATTTATGTGAAAATCAATGAAAATTGAAAAGTTTCATAGCGAGTGAAAAGAAAATTTGACGAACGTAGATATACAATGTTAAATGATAAATCATTTGATTATTATCTATTATTATACCCACTTATCTTCACGATCTGTATCATAATATATTTCCGATAAGATTGATTATTTCTCATTTCATCCTGCTATTTAATGTGCAAATTTACTGTTTTCACGCTTGATCTCGCACCGGAGGTGTTTGTTTCTTATACCTTTTTATCATGAGTTCATGTTTCATGGCCTTGCGAACAGGAAATTCAACGAGTGGGTAATATTTCCGTTTAGATGTTTTTCTTTTTTTTTTCTTTTTTTTTTTCATCTCACATCTCAGCTCGCGAATCAGTTTGCCTGCGCTTCTCGACGAAGACGAAGACGAGACGACGATAACGACGACGACGACGACGATTCATCGAATTTCAAAAAAGTATAAAAGGTAATCAACGAAATTCGATGTCGACCGTCAAGAAAAATCAATTTTAGTAATACCAAGCTATATATAGAGTCAACGAAATGACGTTTTCTAACGTTGCGTGAATTTTTATTGTCCTTAATTAGTATCTCCATCGTTGAAGTCCTTATTAAGAAACTTTCGACGAAAAAAGAAAAAAAAAGAGATAGAGAGAGAGAGAGAGAGAGAGAGAGAGGGAAAAGAAACGAGGATCGCGTGCGGTTTAAAATCCTTGGAAATGTCAAAAAAATTCATGGCTCGTTGGTCGCTGACGAATTTGAAGATACGCGGTTAAACGAGATTTTAATATTTATGGGTTGCGTACATATAGTTCCAAATACATATAGTTGCGTGTATCGTTTATTAGTTATCGCGATTAGATACGTTGAAATATATAATTAGCTCGTTTCGCATGTAACAAGGCGTGTAAGTAGACAAGAAGAATCTTAAAGATAATCTAACTCGAAAGGATAAATTAATAGATTTATCTGTTGTACCTGTGTATGTACGACAAAAAAAAAAAAAAGAAAAAAAAGAAAAAAGAAAAAAAGAAAAGAAAGAAGAAAAAAGATAAAAAAAGGAACATTTAAAGTCGCCTGAATTGCATCTGGATTGTGTTACGTGGAAACGAAGATAGCCATCGTCGGTAATATCCAAATTTCATGAACTTTATCTACCGAAGTATCACGTATCGCCAATTGAAGAAACGAAATGGTCATAAGTTACAATAATGAAGTGGCCAATGAACCTACTACGACGGCATGACTTTCCGAAATTTTTTGACCTTCTTTTCCTCCTTCTTTTTCTTTTTTTTTCTTTTCTTTTTATTTCTCCTTCTTCTTTTCCATCTTCTTCTTATATGTATCCACCTACAGTTAAATACAGTACTCCGTCTTCACATTTTACGCGTCGTATCTTTTCAGCATCTCCGTATGACTAATTAAAAAGCCGCCATAGTGTTTCGTTACACGCCAGGAACGGGTCGTTAAACCGTAAAACGAACACGTTTGTACCTTTTCGAATTCTTTTCCTTTGTTTTTCGACGTAAACAACGGACACAAAACTTTGAAGATGCAAAATTATTCAAATAGAACATTGCGATACCCATTGAAAAGTATATAACGTAAAAATGTGGCGACGAAGTAAAAAAAAAAAAAAAAAAAAAAAAAAAAAAGAAAAAAGAAAAAAAAGGGAAAAGAAGAAAGAAAAAAAAGAAAGAGAAGAAACAAAACGAACATTTAACTTTCCGTCAAAATAATTTCTTTTAATGGATTTCGATAATATTAACACGTTGGATTTATTAATAATCGATATCAGATACCCGTTGAACACGCGAAAACGTTTGGTTCTCTCTTATATCCACCGACGTCGAGATATTATAGTCAATTACATTACATTCTTTTTTTTCTTTTTTTTTTTTTTTGTTTCCTCAATGACTCGAAATAAAAAGTTTGTCTGAAAAGGGAAGAAGGAAAAAAAAAAAAGAGAAGAGAAAAGAAGAAAGAATTCCCAACGATTCCCCTCGACGACGATGACAAAGTGGCAAAGGAGGAACGTTATTCGTGAGACGAAACGACCTCATAAACCGAGGATTCGAGCGTTAGACCGAAATCGAAAGCAAGACACGACTCGATCTCAAGGTGGAAGTCGAGAGATCCTCTCAGGAAATTACAAAATCCGGGTCGAACGAGGGAACGATAAAAGAAAGAAAGAGAAGGAAAATAGGAAAGAAGAAAGAAAGAAAGAAAGAAAGAAAGAAATGAAAATATTCAATCCAAAGTAGTAATAGGGCCACCCCTTTTTTCTTTTTTTTTTCGGCGAAACGAGTCGCGTATGTATCATGAACCGTATCCATGTCGCGAATTTCAATAAGCAACACCCAGCATCGTCCGATATTAATCTTCGTACCGAATGTACGCAACCTTTCTCGCGAAGTTCCACGGCCATATACCGACATTTACATCGTGTCATTCCTGTGACGCGCTATAAAATGTGCAGGATTATTCTCTCTTCGCGATGACGATCCCGTTGGTCTCGATGAGAAATCACGCGAAAAGCTTTACCATTTACATCGAATCGATACACCACGGAACGTAAGACCGAGGGGGCTGCTTGTGTCGTCGCAATGAATTCAATGATTGTGTCCTTCTGACGGAATGAAAAAAAAAAGAAAAAAAAGAAAGAAAAAAAAAAGAAAAATCGTCATCTCTTCCTCGTCGATTCGAACTAACAAAAAAAAAAAAAAAAAAAAAGAAGAAAAAAAAGAAAGAATAAAGAAGAAGAAAAGGTGAAAATTATTGATCCGCGCGCGCGCGTAAGATAAATTTTCAAGAAACAATTTTCTTGTCAAGACTGTACGGCGCGGCTCAACTATGGGCAAATCATGCGACTCGATCGCGTCAGCTGACGATGAAAAGATGAGATCGTCACGTTGGTGGCGCATGTAGAAAACCGCGAATATACATATATGTATGCATTTATACATAATTATATATATATATATCTATATATCATTTTGTATTCGTGCATCTTCTTGTACGTTTCTAAAAAAGTCACGTATAGAAGATTTCGCATAATATAATCTATACGCCGAGATATACCATACCAGGGATCGATTATAATGCGGAAAAGCACGCGTGTGCATTTCCTAACGTCAAACGGATCGATTGAACATCGACTTTTGGATAGGTCGCGAATCGATGATAAACGATCATTTTATAAATAGAATTTGTATTGGCGATAATAAATATGAATGCATTCCAGTAAATTGAATGGATCTTCGTTTAAGAGGGAATTTAATCGAGAAGCATTTTGTTACTACATTGTTCTCCTTCTTTCTTTATATCATAGAAGTCTCGATAGGTGGTGTTAACTGGTCTCTCTCGATGAGCTAAGATCGTTGAAGTTTATATAATATTACCTGGGCGTTTACGTCTTTTTGCAATGATAAAAATCCGCTTAGTTAAGCAACGATATCGCTTTTGGTTGAGATATCCGTTCATTCATTATATACCTATATACATATATATATATATATAACGATACATGCTTAAGCATTCGATATAAGTCGTAAAGGATATCGTTACGAGAAATCGTAGACGATGAAAAGGATGTCTCGTCGAATGGGTATCTTCTTCGGAAGGAAAAAAACATGTTTGTTCTTTCCTGTTTCTTCATGGTTTTTCTTTTATCTTTTTTTCTTTTCTGTACTTTTTTTTCGTTCTCCAACAAAAGATGGAAAAAGAGAGAAGGACGAAATTCAAGCTAGTCTGATCCATCCAAAGATGTTGTATCTGCATAATATATATATGTATATATATATATAGTTATAGAAGTTATTCGAGCAAAGGATGGACGAGATCGATCGAGACGTCTCTGAACGAATGAAGAATAATAATATCTACGTAAGAAGATATCGATCCAGGCTCGTGTACGCCCCTGATCGCAGGCGTATTACCTGCAATACGAGTCTGGTAAAGAGACAGAGACAGAAACAGACAGACAGACAGAGAGAAAGAGAGAGAGAAAGAGAGAGAGAGAGAGAGAGAGAGAGAGAGAGAGAAAAAGAGAAAGAGAGAGGTATCGTCATACACATCGAGATATGACGCAGTGTGCCCCATAGAAGCGCGACTACATGCCATAGTGTCATAATACGCGTCCTTTGGAGCCGCTTTTCGAGTTGCGCAATCATATTTAATAACGACAGCCTGGCGATTACCAGCACGTCTCGACTTGGCTCTCTCAGCATCGCCGATCTTCTTCTTCTTCTTCTTCTTCTTTTTCTTCTTTCTTCTTCATTCTCATCTTCTTCTTCCTTTTTTTCTTCTTTGGATCATCTTCTTCTTGTTGCGAGCGAGAACACACTCCACTCCTTCTGGATCCTTAAAACGGCTGATACGCGTCTCGGACGATCCTGAAACGAGCGTATAACGTTTTGAATCACGTAAACGTTGGATTAATTTATAAGACGAGATATTATGCGAAAATACGATCCAGCAAAATGCCGTGGCGACAACGAGCTCGCTCGCTCGCTCGCTCGCCCATTCGCTCATCCTTCGAATCCATTCGGATTCGATGTTATCTCGACGGGAGGATAATGCCGTTAACTTTCCTTTCGTTTCGCTTCTTCACCGAAGTGAGAGTAAAAGAGAGGGAGGGAGAGAGAGAGAGAGAGAGAGAGAGAATTAGGTGCGAAGAAGGTTTCTGTACGATCGAGGTAAAATTTGTCATTTAATTTTTCATCAAATCTACCGACGAAAATAATAAGGAAATTATATTAAAAAAGAATCTATCCATTTATTCAAATTAATCTATCAGGAATTACAAAGAAAGCATATATCAGGAATGATGTTGCAATTAATATCGTCGATTAGAATCGTGTATATCTAAAATTCTTACGTAAGGTTCCGTAAGAAGGCGTAGTAAATATAATGTCCTTGTAATTAGTCGGCTACACTTTTATGATAGTCCAGCTTATTTTTCTTCTCCAGTCCATTCTAATACTATTAATTCTGTCATAAATTATACTTTGGACAAAGTTTCATGATTTTAAGTAAAACTTTCGTATATTTTGTTATCTCATTAACGAAGTAAATACATTCAGTTCTTTCTCTCTCTCTCTGTCTCTCTCTCTCTCTCTCTCTCTCTCTCTTTCAGATATATATTTCTTCCATACCAATCGTCGTAAAAATAAATTACGATAACTAGAACTTATCAACACTAGACAACGAGTTTATAACGTGACGCTGTGTTTATTTATTTATTTTGTTCCTTTTCATATAAGTCTTAATTGTTTAATAACTGATAATAAATTGTTATCTAGCTGATAAGTAATGCATTTATAAAGTAATTCTAATCGGCTCAGTTGTTCCTTTGACGTTCATGTTCGAATATTCCGACGAAAATCAGGAGGAAGGTATCGTTAACCTGATCGCACAACACAAAAAGAGAAGAAACTTTTTCTTTATTACGACAATACGAAGGTATGATAATTTATTAAGTTTTAACAGAGTTCAGAGGACCGTGATATTTATTAAAACTTGTAAAGCTCGTCAGAGAGTTACTTCGAAGCCCATTGATCATACTTAAAGCGTATCCTGCTTGAAAGAGCTTACAGTTATAGGAGGACCAAGAATTTATCTTTAGTGAGTAATTAAGTCGATATCCAACTTACACGAAACTTTCATGGTTAATTTATTATAATTAACTTTTAAATATAATTTCAATAATTATTATCTTTATTTCTTCATTTTTCTTTAATGTATTTATTACGTATTAAAAAGAAGTATAAATCGTGAAAGTATACGTCGTAAGAAAAAAAAAGAAAAAAAAAAAAAAAAAAAAAAAAAAAAGAAAAAAAAAAGAAGAAAGAGAAAAGAAAGAAAATAAAAGAATGATCCAATTGTTTCTATAAATTTATATTACAAATCGATATAAGAAATGGAAATGTAGTAGATATAATTGATGTCAGTGAACTTGACCCTATGACTTAAACGCATAGCTTCTTAACCGAAATAAAACGAGATCGATAGCTAGAGCAAATTACGATTACGTAGTACACGTCCGTTCATTCAATATCCTGAACTGTACGAGCAGCGATTAACGAAACGGTAATTAACGTTAATTACTTATTTAAAATATGCTTTGGATTTGCATTGAAAGTCAAGGCCGAATAGTAAGAGACTTAGAATAGAAGTACTCGAAAGTATGTAATTACGTTGGATTTATTCGTAAAAGACTTTCGTAATATGTTAACACTTCCGGTGATACTGATTTCATCATTGTGAGATAATTTTCTTAAAAAAGAAAAAAAAAAAAAAAAAAAAAAAAAAAAAAAAAAAAAAAAAAAAAAAAAAAAAGACGAACAGAAAGGAATAAGAAAAATAAATTAAATCACTTTTATCGAAATAATTGAGACGAAAAAACAAAATAGAAAGAAAAAATGCTAAAATCTTTACTCAGTCGGAGGCTGCGGTGTAAAGATGGGTCAACCTTTCGCCTTGCGATTATGTAAGATCTCGGACTGACTGACCTTTAGGTTCGTTCATGGCATGCGGCATTTACGTAATTTACCGATTACGATGTATTAGAGTCTCCTATGCCTAGAAAATAGTTCTTCTTCCCGCTCTAATATTTTTCAGGGCTCCTACACAAAACATACATAATCTTAAATGCGAATGTTAAGTATATCGTTGCTCGATTTCAAATATTTCTGATATTCATTCTCTTTTTTCTTTTTTCTTTTTTCTTTTTTCTTTCTGTATATATATATATATATATATGTCTGTTAAAGAAGTTTTTATGAAATTACATGAATCGACGAAAAAATGGATACGAGAGACGAATTTACTTTCTTTTTCTTTTTTTTTTTACTTTTTATGTCTACGAACGAGAGAAACGATTAGAACTCGGATAGGAAACGTTAGTTGTATCTTTGAAATTCTTTTTTCTACGCTTTTTCTGGCCTTCAAAGTGAATAGATTATATAAATATAGTTACGTCATTCATATTTCTCTATATAAAAAAAAAATTTGTCGTCATAATACTTGAATGATAGGTTTTAATTGAACATCTATTAAAAATATGAAGAAAATAAATTTAATTGTTCGAAATAATTTGATTGTCATGAAATTATTATGATTTCGTTCGATTAAATGCATTTAAACGAGATAACATTTTCTAGCGTGTAATTTTTGATAGGCGTGTAAAAGTGCGCGACGAACATAACCACGTATATAGGATGCATACATATATACCGTAAATATACGAAGAATGATTGGATAAATTCTATAGGTGCGGCCTAAGATTATCTATTTGATATTATACGTGCCGTTTAAAAGTACAGTTTCTTCGTTAAATCACATTTACATGTGATTAAAAGTGAAATCATTGAGATATTATTTTGGAACGTTTAATCAATGAGAACGATAGTACTATAAATTCTCGATATAATGAAAGTGTTCATTGATTTCACGGGTACTATTGACAATGAGTATGAATATAATGAAAAGCAGCGACATCTAGGCTGTGCGTTATCAGAAACTACATTATACTACCAACTAGTAATACGACGCACTGCTTTGACATATTCTATGCATACTAGAAACTACATGCGACTGCTTGTAGTACAATAGAACATATAGCCGCATGTGTAAGCTGTGAATTTAATGCGATTGGTTGGCTTTTGTTAAAACCAACCTATAAATTTCTACTTTACTCACGATCCGTAGGTGTCGATAACAATTCCCTTGGGAATTAATTAGTTCTATCGTTGTATCTGCGTAATAGAGATAATTCTAAGAGCAAAATGTTGGAACCGACTAAGCAAGCCTTAACAGCGGGCAGATTAATTTTGGCCAGTGGATCACCAAGAAGATATGAAATAATACAAAAATTGGTAGGTTCGATATTCGATCAGTGATCTTTGTTTTAACTTTATTATATATATATGTATATATATATATATATGTATATATACACATACATACATACATATATTTATATGAATGTGTTCTAATAATTAATGTAATTACTTTAAGTTCGTATAAACAATATTTCATATTTTAGGGGTTAAATTTTGAAGTAGTAATATCAAATTATGATGAAAATTTAGACAGATCCAAATATAAAAGTCATGGGGAATACATTCAAGATTTAGCAAAATTCAAAGTTCATGATGTATATGAACGTTTGAAAAATGATCCTGTTATACCATCTTTAATCATAGGTGCAGATACTTTTGTAACACTAGATGATACTATTTATGGAAAGCCAAAAGATGAATCAGATGCATTTCGTATGTTATCTCAGTAAGAAATATACATAGATCATTTTTCAAATTTTTATATATATATATATATATATATATATGTATATATACAGTAGTTCACAAAAGTATTCGAATGCTTATATTTGTCATCTTTATGAACTAAATATGGATATTGAAATAATTTGTGAGCCACTAATGATGACTATTTATAATAAATGTATTGTAACTATGGTTACATTGTTGAAGTATTTTCAAATTTTACTAATATGATCTTGAAACTTCTCTCTTAATATAGATACAAAATTATTTCAAATAAATTATTTTAATAATTCCTCATTAATAAAAGATTGCAAATGTAACCATTTGAATACTTTTGTAAGCCACTGTATATTGTCAAAATTAACAAGTCAGTTTATATAAATTGTCTTTACGTTACAATTTATAGCTTTGCGAATAAAGAGCATGTTGTTTATACCGGAGTGTGTTTGAAAACGCCAAAGAGAGAAGTAAAATTCTATACATCTACAAAGGTAAAATTTGGTGATTTATCGGTTGATCAAATAAAAGCGTATATAAAAACAGGAGAATGTCTGTGAGTATTTCTTGTTGATTATACATTATTTAAGTAATTAATTAACCGATTGATCTTTGTATAATTTATATCTTAGAGATAAAGCAGGAGGATATGGTGCGCAAGGTGCTGGTGGTTGTTTAATTGAGAGCATAAGTGGTGACTTTTATACTATAATGGGTATGCCATTATATTTTTTAACAAAACATCTCAATGAGATATTTGCTAATAATCAATAAAATATTGTTGATTATAATGAATATTTTTTTCAAAGATAAATGTAAATGCAATATATATAGGTAGAGACACTTATATGTAATATATATATGAATACGTATTACGTACAATTTTAAGTACATCAATTTATGTGTTAAAAATTGTATGTATATTAAATTAAATTAAATTAGATTAAATTAAATTAAAATTATTACTTCGACTTTTTAATTACGATTAAAATACTTTTCACAAGGAATATAAATTTCATTCTTCAATAGGTTTCACTTATATTTCTGATGAAACCTCTAACGTGATTGGTTTAGAATTTTAACATGGCCGATTTTAACCAATGGAAATAAGTGCACGTACGTCAGAGTAACGCGATTGCTCCATGAAACTTAGCATCGAAGAAATAACTATGCGCAGCCAATAGGAAAATTTTAGCTTTTATCTTTATTTGTTCGGCTTATCATTGCAATCTATTGCACTTTTTGGTACATTATGTCACTTGCTTAGTCAAAGAGATAAAAAATACAGTGCTCTTAAGTACGCGTTACGATTAAATATTTTTTGTTCGCTGTGTGATTCAACGCACACATTAAAAATGGAAGATGTCCTAGACGAAGTTGTTTCTTCGGAAGATTTGAAGGTATTTTAAAAATAAGCAACAGGCCATTATCAAGGAATACAATTGTCTTTTGTTGACTCCAATAATTTTCACATACGAATTTTGTACTTTCAAAACAAAAATATAGATCGTTATAAGTATCTGTCATTAAGGGGAATTTAGGTTAACTATATACAGTGCTGACTTATTCATTTCGTTTCATTTTTACTTTGCAGTTGCATCATTTTGTAAAACAACCGATTGACGTCTATAGATATCGGACGAAAGTTTTGCGATTATTTCTTTCTCATCTCGAAGTTATTATTATGGTCGAAAAAATGTTATTCTCAGACATTTTCTCGGTCAATACAAATATATTTTATTTGTTATCTTATAGAAATATTGTAGCATTTTGTTCAATGTTTATCTTACATGAAATGTCTCATATACGATTGTAATCGTCGAAATTATGGTTTTCTTTTCTTTCTTTCTTTCTTTTTTTTTTTTCTTTTTTTTCTTTTTTTCCAGAAATTCGAACGTGTATATCATGAACAATTACACGCATCGGATGTAACTCAAAAAGCACAATTTGAGTATGCATGGTGTCTTGTGAGAAGCAAATATCCAGCCGATATCAGAAAGGGTATAGTATTGTTAGAAGATCTGTACAACGATGATGGCGATAGCGGAAAACGGGATTGCTTATATTATTTAGCTATTGGTAATGCCAGAATAAGGGTATGTGATTTATTAATCTTATTATTATAATTTACATCAACTTTTATTTTACTCATTAATTAAAGTAATAAAAATTTATAGGAATATTCGAAAGCTTTGTCATATGTCAGAGCTTTTCTCCAGGTCGAACCTGCTAACGAACAAGTGCAACAGCTCGAGACGTTAATTAAGAAAAGGATGGAAAAAGGTTTTTTCTTCATAACTTACAATCATCTTAGAAAAATAAGGATTGCAACAGATTCTAGTTTAATGTTGTTGCAACATATTTTTAGTATTTTGCCACATTCATATTATGTAATATTACTTTTAATATTTTTCATATTTCTTTGGTTAGCAGGATCATATATTAATTTTCTTTGAAAATTTTGTTAACAATAGATATTTGTGAATCTATTTGGCACCAGGGTGGTATAGATAACATTTCTAAATTTTTAATTTGGCATATATAGAGACACGTAAAATTTTAACGAATTTTAAACAATTTGTATATATTGTACATAATTTAAGATATACCACGATGATAGTAAGGAGTAATATAAAATTCATGAATCGTATGGTAAAAAGAACATTCCTCAAAGAAAACTTGATTTTGTTTAGATTTTAATGCATTTGAAACTCATTTTTAGTATTTTTCAATATTCCATATACTTACCCATGATTGACCAATTTTCAATTGTAATATTTAAATGTCTATAGAGTATTATTATATGCCATGTATGTGTCTTTTGACAATGAATTTTATAACTCTTATACATAAACAGTTTGATAATAATTGTATATAAAATGTTGAATAATCGTAAAAAGGGAAGTATTTGAAAAAAAAAGAATTTAATTATCTTAATTTTATTAGCGTTAAATTTGTATTTTTTTTTTTTTTGCAGAAGGTCTTTACGGTATAGCTGTGGCGGGAGGTTTAATTATCGGTGTTGCGAGTGTTCTAGGACTCGGAATCGCAATGGCTAAAAAAAATTAATCCTATAATATTCGTGAATTGCGTGTGACATGAATAGTTCATTTACGGGAAGTGAAATCTTGCAAAGAAATAAGAATTATTGATCTTGGGACACCGAATAAGTATTTGAATATGTGCTTGACGTATGATAGATGTACATTCGTTCCCTAATAATTTTATATATATATATATATATATATATATGTATATATATGTATATATATATATATATATATATATATATATATATATATAAAGAAAGAAAAAAAAAAAAAAAAAAAAAAAAAAAAAAAACAAAATAAAATAAAAAAAAAAGTAAATGAAAGAAAAAAGCGAAATAAAAATTGCAGTATTGTGACAGTAAAAGGAAAAAAAAAAAAAAAAAAGAAAAAGAAGCTGCGGTGTCTTAGACTCTTTATCTCTATCAATTATTAGAAATTATGAGGTTAAATTACATATATATATATATATCCATATTAATATGTTATATATGCCTTGTGCACAACAAATAACAAAATTTTTTAACGCAAAGAACATTCCGAAAATTCGACGTCGTTAATTTTCACTTTAATTTATTCAACGTTATAAGCTTTTTTTATATTGTTTTATTAAGTTATACCCGAAACTCGCCTAACTCGTCGAAAATACGTGGTACGAATCTGATACGAAAGCCACAGTATGTCTAAGCATAGCTTTTGTACATAAGATTGAAAAATATTGTATTGAGCTATTTAATTGTATTGTTACACGAACCTTTAATAAATATAAATATTATTGTCTTCTACGTGCTTTGTGGTGATCGTCGAGTAAAGATAGAAAAGGATCGTAGGTGTAAAAAAAA